>NC_043761.1:1320518-1538018 GCF_902148845.1 Salarias fasciatus | reverse complement strand
CTTACCAGACTTGACTCGGGGCTTGAGTCGTGGACGAGCTGGTCTTGATTTGGGTTCAGCCTTTCTCGGTTGGCGTGCCGACTTCTCGACCTCAGGCTTGTTATCAGTACCTTGCTCATCCCGTTTCTCCTCCTCACCGAGTCCTTGGCCTCCATTCTCATTCTCCATGTCTGTAGTTCCGCTGCCTTCGCTGCTTGACCAACTTGTCTTTCCATCGTCCATCCTTCGCGCATCTCGTGTTCCTGTTTGCTCCTTGCTCGCCATTCGCCCTCACGCCTCCTGACCTTATTCTTCTTCTGATTATTTTATTTATAGTTTTATTTTCTCCTCTCTCCATCCCCCGACACTCCCGCCCTTTGTCTTCTCCCCAGAACTGCACTCGTCCGTCTGAGCCCCCTGTTCTCTCCATCCCCTTCATAGGAATGATTGTAATAGTGGCCTTGATTTGGTGCTGGTGGGAGGAGCTGGCGTCCTAGAGGGGACCAGGTATGGCCACGCCCTTCTTCCTCTACCAGACAGTGACCTCCGTCACCTTCAGTTCCCACCGATATCTAGGAAACGTTTACTGAACGACTGAGTCCAGATGTGGGAAATGAGCTCCCTCGCTCACGTTCCTCCCCCGATCACCGTCCAGCAATCATTTCTAGAACTTCATTCCGACCCTCCACACCCTCGGGGCCTCATTTTTTGACATTAAAGCGATCAGACATGGAAAACAGGGTCTGATATCAGGCAGCATGCAGAGGATTGATTGGTTGGACCCTGACTGTGACTGCTGCTGTTTGCTTCCTGGTTATAGTTTCTGTTTAGAACCAGTGGGGACCTTTAGTCTCTTTATTTCAGAATGTAAGAACTATGGAGCAGACATTGGTCGCATCCAGACCTTTCCAAAGCTGTAGCGTCAGAGTGGACGGAGACAGAACACAAGCAGGGAGTTTGTTTTGGACTGAGAACCGTCTCCCGCTCGTCTCTCAGCAGAGCGACGCCGAGGGCTGGAACCTGGCGGTGGCGGCGGTCGCCGTGGCGGCCATCGCAGTTCTGGTCGTCCCCAGCTTCACCCGGGCCTGAGGACGACGCGGCGACCTCACGGTGAGCTGCCGGGGTCGCCGGGCGTCTGCTCGCCTCGAACCGAATACCGACGGCGACGCCGGCGAGCGGAGGGAAACGCAACGAGACCGGATCCTCGGCGGCCGCCGTTAAGACTCTCTGTTCTTCCTGCAGGTTAAACTTCCACCGTCACCGCCAAGAGTCCACAGCTCAGGCCAAACAGGAAGGCTGAAAACCAGCCGGAGGAGGAGGGAAGGTTTGTTCAGACCTCCGCCTGGATTTTACCTCGGCAGACACGGCGACTTTCCCCCTGCTGGAAGCACCGAGGAGCGGAACCAGATTTAACACGTTGGTTTGGATTTTTCGCATAAATGTAGCATTTTGTCACCGTAGCGAGTTAAAGCACTGCAGGCCCTTCTGTTGTATTTTATCTTCATTCAAATGAGAATCGAATCGTGAAAGTTGTTTGTTAAACATGCGTCTTTGGTATTTCCTCTGAAATATCAGGAAAAAAAATTAACTTGAAAATGAAGACGGAGAGAAATTTAGCAAACGCAGAGGATTGATTCTGCAGACTTCCTGTCAGGTTGTCAGATTCCAACTGTTCTGTCGTTATAAACTCAAAAAACAGAATATGAAATCAATTTAAAATCCTTAAATCATCACATTTTGATGTTGATTCAGTTGTCCGTCCACATCAGATCAGTAAACCGGACATTTATTCATTTTAATCTCCACCAACTCTCCAGGAGGGATTTCTGGAATTGAGCAGCTAAACGACTGACTTTATTTAACTTCTGATTCCACAAAATTAATCTAAAGAAGAGAAGTGAGGAACATAATGGAATCCCGGGCGAACAGCTGATCACTTTCTATAAATAGAAAAGGTGGTAATCTTTAATCTTGAAACTTTAAACTTACGTTATGTAAGATTTATTTAAAGTAAAACTTTAGGTATAAACGCTGATCACAGAAAACCTCCTGCATGGTGTCGCTGATGAGGTTCTGCAGATCAAATGTTGAACACAAAGCAACCCTCTACTGCCACCTGATGCACAACAGTTACATTACACCTTATATAATCCACCTTTAGTGAAAAAATACCCTTCTTCAGTGGTTTTCTGTGCTTAAATCCAGTTTTTGTCCCCAACGCCTGCATCACATGAACCTTTTCAAACAATCTTTCTTCTTTATAACAGAAAATGTTTCATTTGTTGTATTTATTAGCTCTTTAATGAGTTGTTTGATAAACGAGAACAATCAGGAGGTAAAGTTGAATTTTCAAACTTCCTGTTTAATCCATGAAGTGAAAGTCGATTTTTTTTTGTTTGTTTTTTTGTGGATTTGGGTGTGAGCTGCCAAATGCTGTCAGTCTTTGCCTTATATGTTTTAGTGCTGGAAAACTTTGCACTCTGAGCTGAAAACAGTAGCAGATAAAAGTTTGTTGGTTGTGGCGTTTTTGAAGCTTCGGTCGTCTCAAACTGTATTTAACCTCCTGCTCGTTCCATCAGCTGGTTTGGTTTGTAGCATGAAAACAAAACAGCTTCATTTTATCTTCCAACTTTATCTTCTATCTTTAAGACGTCTTTTAATGTGTTTAAATGTTTATTGAACCAAATGAATCTTCTGAATATCTGTAGCCTCTCAAACGACTTTCGCTGGAGATGAATCATTTCTGATGTGAAGAATTATTTCTGGACTGATTTCACTGTGTTTACATTCGAATCCTTTCTTTACGTTTGAAAACAGCTGCTTTATTTTTTACTTGATGTGGTTTTATGGCAAAATTAGAGAGAGATGTGTGCGTTCAAGAAATGAGAAAACTGGCGGAAATATTAGGTCCTAGAAATTGCACATTTTAGTGGTTTTATATTCATTTCTTTACAAAAAGCATGTAAAACTGATGAGAAATTGATTTAATATATAGCAACAATTCCATTAGCTTTACAAGTTAAATAATTATTTTATTATTTCTGCGTGTTTTATTTATTCTTATTTTATTTTCTCACTGAGATTATTTTTTAGTCAAGTGACAAAACTGACAAAAATGGTTCTTCTCCTGATTTTTTTAGTCAAGATGGTGATTGGTCAAAACTCTATTCTTATTGAAACGTCTTTCCTCGAAATCTGATACAACAATACAGGACCTAAGACAGCACCTTGAGGAACACCATAACTAACTTGAACATTATTTTCCTCAAGCCACAATCACAGGATTAAAAAAGTACTCAATTTTTTCTCTTAATTTTTCAGCCTGAAGAGTCACTTAAAACACACACACATGCACACACACACAAATATGCAAGTGGGCCAACAATAGAGCCCTGTGGAACACCTTTACTAAATTTTGCCGTTCAACACTAAAAAGTCTGAAGAGACAGGAATTATTTTCAATAGAAAAACTGTAAAGAAGAATAAATCCTGTTTGAATGGAGCTGCGAAGTTTCAGTTTCAATCAAACCTGACAAAGAAATCATAGAAAATTTTTATTTTGACAGCTTAAAACTGTCAGAGCTGCGTTTTTAAAATGGGTTGAACAAACTCTTCCTTCACTTGTTTTGTAGCTTTAAAATTCTAGATTTAGAAAACTAAAATCCTTATTTTTTATACACAAGTATCAGTCTTTAAATGTTTTTTTTCTTCTTGTTTACATTTAAGAGGAGACCAAAAGTTTGGTGCAGAATCAGGTTGTAAGTTCAGAAAACTGTGATTAAAAACGGACATTACAGTTTGTGACACAAGACATTTGTTCTACAATAATGTGAATGAAAGTTAACTGTGACTGAAAATGTGGCATTAATGTGATGAAGAAAGCCTGGAGGAAACTGTAGGAACTCTTTATTAGGTATACTTCTGTGATATTTCTTGACTAATGTGAATAATAGCAGGATGTAACTTTTCTCAGTGAAAATTAGCATTTGTCATTAGCGCCTTTGTGAAATTGTAGCAAGACAAGTAGCAAGAACATACTTCCAGGCAAACAGACCAGCTGTAACAATCTCCCTTATTTTATTGTGTTGATAAATGTGAAAGCCAGATTCCATCAAAACGACATTAATAAGAAATAATAATGTTTTTGGAACGACATAAATAAATATACCTATGCCTTTTTCAGCAGGGAACAGAAAAACTAATGAAAAGTTCATTTTTAAAATGACTTCCAGATAGTGAGTTAGCTTTAAGTATATCCGCTATCATCATCTTTACTTAATGTCTCATAAAATAAATGAGTGAAAGTCAACAGATAATGACTGAATATGGCTGTAAACAGTTTGAAGTGGGACCCAGCATAGAGCCCTGTGGGACACCCTTATTAACGAACAGCAGTTCATAACCTGAAGCAGCTGTCACTTTAAAAGTATTTTATTGGATCTCAGCAAAAAGATCTTCTAATCATCTTCAGAATCTTTTAGATTCTGTATTTAATTGAAGAAGTCTTCATTTAAATAAACTATTCTGATTCAATGTTTGAATCCAGACATATTTCACAACGAACTTCAAACTTTCCAGAGTTTTAAGTCATTCCAAAAACATAATCCACTTTTTTTTTCTTTTTTTTTTCTTTTCCTGCTGTCAAACTGTCAGCTGGACATGTCGGTGTGACTCCGACTGATCAGCTCCATTTAGAGATTTATTGATTTATTTATTCTGAGATAAAATTCATTCAGGAAGCAGCTGACGTTAAAGTTGTAATGACCTGAAATGAGTCAGATGATAAATGTTATAAGCTAAAGGTGAATTAATGTTATTATCATTATTAAGATTTATTAACCACAACCAATAGTATCAGTCCGGCCGAGTGTGTGTGGCATTGTTGTTTATTTCATATTTAAGTGAATCAATTCCAGTAACATTGAACTTTTCTTAGATATTATCGTCAAATGATCTACATAAAAATATACGTTGGCTGTGATCATTTTCAACACATAAAATAAATGAGAAATGTTTTTTATAAAGTATAGAAATATGAGTATAACAAAAATAATCCATTTAAAAAATTCTTTGTTGTTCAAGTTTGTCATGATTTTTTGTGTTGAGTATTTAGAGTTTAAAAAAGAAGCTAAATATGACTAAAAAGAGAATAAATCAATATTTTACCTTAATTCTGCGCAGTTTGACTTATATCAAGATACTGTTATGGAAAATATTCATGTAACGTTCCTTTAGACTACGTTAATCTTTCTGCAGATGCACAGATTTTACATTCCTTTTCTCCTTATTTAAAGAGAATAAATAAGATGTAAATTCAACATTATTTTACTGGACTAAAGTCAGTGTTGCATGTCTCATTTAGGGCCGTAGGAACTTTGCATGAAGCCTGTAGACTCAGATTTAGATCGACAGCATGAAGGTCGGGATTCAATTCAGCTGCTTTTCAAATATTTATTCAGACTTTTTATTGCTTTTCTTTCAAATGGTCTTCCTGTCTGTTTCTGATGGATTTCACTCTGTGCCCAGGACGGAGTTCATGTCAGCTTATCTTAGCCGTAACTGTGTGTCAATGCTAGTTTAGATGAGCGATTTGTCTAATTTGTTGATAAAGTTTTTTTTTTTTTTTTTTTAACGTTTTTAGCTTCGCAGTTCACCTGCTGTCATTTATTAGCAAACTGTCCTCAGCTTGGCCTCCGTTTACACAGCAGTTCCAGTGAAAACAAACTTTTCGAGTTTCCGTTTCGTTGGCTGTTTACACTGAACCTGATGTAGTTTTCAGGTTTGGCCACTAGTTGGCCTTCACTAAAAGATTCAGGCAGGAACAAGCAAATCATTTTTTTTATTTTTCATAATTTTGAAAACTATTCATTGATTTCTATCATTTGGAGTCATTAATCTTCAGTATGTTTACAAAGATTGAAACAAGACTTCAATAAAACCAGCTGAGTGTTAACTGGAGCAGTAAAGCTGTATTTCTCCTTGTTTCAGTGAAATCGACGAGTGTATCGTAGCGCTTTTGTCATAGATTCATGTTGCTTGAGTCTTGTCGTCTCTGGAGAAGCTGAACTCTGTCCTGGACATGCAGACCAGCCTGGAATCCGTCTGAGACGCCAGCAGGAACACCTTAAACGTGTGTTTGACCCGTCCGGTCGCTGCTGCTTCAGTCCGTCACGTCTCCGAGTCCGGACGCTCGGCGAGCCGCATGTCGTCGCTGTTCCTTCTCTTTGCCTCTGAACTTTGTCCCTGATGTTAACGTCTGTCTCAGATTGTATTTTTCTGTTGAATGAGCTGCTACTTTTTGTAAAAGGATCAACTAATAAAGAGTAACTTTATCTGGGAGTTTGCCTGGAGTTTCTTCTTTCTCCTCTAGATTCTGGAATGTTCAGTGTTTGAGGAAATGTTGGTGTTTGATCCATGAACGAAACCAAAAACTGTCCTGGATCAAGGAGAAGCCTCAACTTTTTATGATTTCCTTTCATTTAGGGAGAAGTTCATAAATAAACTTGATTGATTTTTGTTGTTTACTTGTGGCGCAGTGTTCTGATTGGCTGCCCTGAGATGACGACACTCCCGGTTTATGTGTTGCTTTTCTACACCTCCACCTCCCGGAGTCTCTCCCGGGTTTAGAGTCTCTATAAATACTCCGAGGTGTCACCGCGGCCTGGAGCCCGGGGCCCGCACAGTGTGTGTGTGTCAGGGTGGGGAGGGGGTGGGGGGTCCCGGTGTGACCCCGCCCCCCTGCCCCTCCGCGGCCCAATGCGCTGCGGCCCCTGTATCTGTGCGCGCCCGGAGGATGGCGGCCCGCAGTAGTATATGGTCATGGCAGCGGCATTCCTGAGAGTCCTGCGGAGTGACGCCGAGCTTTTTAAACCTCGCGCAGCCCCGCAGACCCGCCGCAGTCCTGCTCCTCTCCCCAGGCCGCCGCCCGCGCGCCACAACCCGGACCGACGGGCGAGAGAACCCGGAGAACAGAACCCGGAGCTTCGCTTTTGCGCGCGCGTAAAAGACGCAGGAGAGACCGAGAGGAGCGGAGTCTCTGGATCCTGCGCTGAGGAGTCTCTCCTCCTGGATCCTCTGAACTTCAGAGACGAGTCACTCCTCCTGGATCCTCCAGCTTCTCTGAGGAGTCACTCCCCCGGATCCTCCAGACTCCGGTGGAGTCACTCCCTCCAGGCGCGGCTGCTGGCTCTCTCCGTCCCTCTCCCTCTTTGTTTCCTGCCCTCTCTCCCCCCTCTCCCTCCCCTCCTCTGCCCTCTCTCTCCCCTCTCTCCGGGGCATCATGATGAGCAGCGGCGGCTTCCTGGAGCCGCAGCTCTTCTTCCAGAGCGGCGCGGAGCTGTGCGCCGCGGAGGACGAGCTGGAGGAGGAGGAGATGCCGGCCACGGAGAAGGACCTGGCCGAGGACGCGCCCTGGAAGAAGATCCAGCAGAACACGTTCACGCGCTGGTGCAACGAGCATCTGAAGGTGCTCAACAAGCGGATCGCGGACCTGCAGAAGGATCTGAGCGACGGGCTGAAGCTGATCGGGCTGCTGGAGGTGCTGAGCCAGAAGAAGATGTACAGGAAGTATCACTCCAGGCCCAACTTCAGGCAGATGAAGCTGGAGAACGTGTCGGTGGCGCTGGAGTTCCTGGAGAGGGAGCACATCAAGCTGGTCTCCATCGGTGAGTCGTGCGCGGCCGCTGCGCTTGGAGAGCTTTTTACGCACGTCTTTACGCACAGCGGAGGGGAGGTTTGTCCCCTCATGGGGCTTCCATTTAATCACCACAGTACTTTAATGCAGGAAAAAATCAGCAGCATGGAAAAAAAGGGTTTTCTAAGCATGAAACTGAATCATTACGAAAGAAAATGTTACGCTTCACTGTAAACCGGTCAGTGTGCCAACAGTGTGTTCATCAAGACACATTTTAAATAAGCAGCACGAGGAGACTACAGCTTTCTATTCTGATGGATCTCAGCAGCTGGAAACCATGTTCAGCATCTTCACATGTGGAACGTCCATGATGTGAAGCCAACATTAATAGATGTCTTACAAGACATGCTCTCTCTCTCTCTCTCTCTCTCTCTCTCTCTCTCTCTCTCTCTCTCTCTCTCTCTCTCTCTCTCTCTCTCTCTCTCTCTCAGTGTGAATGGAATCATCACTCATATTTCATCATTTCAAGCCCAAAAAGTCTCTTTCAGTGCCGGATTACAGACCCAGACGGCCTGATTGGTGCAGCCTTTCCATTCTGTTCAGGGACGAGAGACTTTGGGGTGTTTGAAGGAACATGCTGTTTGAAAATGTTATTTTAAATCTTGGGAGTCACGGGGGTCTATGAGATGATTTTTCAGGTCTTACGGTTCATTTTCAGGTCTCATCAGGTCGCTGTTTGTCCTTAACGATGGAAACGAATAGTTTTAAAGCTTTGGGATGGATTTTGAAGGTCTTCATTGAGGTTGAAGGAGTCCTGAAGTGACTTAGAGGATATTTATCAGGTTATAGTTATTAATGATTTTGATCTTTTAAATCTAAATCTCTTCATCAAACTATGCTGGAACTAATCTGGAAACATCCTTTTCTCTAAACATTGTTTAAAGATGTGGAAGTCTTGATGAAGCCACTCAGGAGTTTTTGTGGAATCATGTCATAGATTTCCGGCGTCGCTGTCATATCGTTGTGGGATGAGCCTCGGTGTTCAGGGACGTTTTCAGAACTGGAGCTGAGCTCTAGGGAAGGTTCAGTGGAGGACAGAGCTTCACCTGGGAGCATTCAGATGTTCATGATGTCTTTTCTTTGAAGGTTTCATCAGGTGGATGTTTACATGTTTAAAGTCCAGCTTTCTTTCACAGTTTTCCTCCAGGATCATTGAGGATTTAGGAGTTCTCGGAGAAATGTCATCTCTTTGAGATCTTTTTCCAGAACCACTAAAGAAAAAGATTGTTGTTGTGCCTCAGATTGTTGAAGTCCACGGACAGATGTCGAGGTTTCTGATGGGATTTTTAAAGTCTCGATGAATCAACTGGAAAGAGCTGAAGAGATTTCCCGTTCCTGATGACTCCTCGTTGTTGGATTAGCAGTTCTTGTTGAGATGCTGACATATTTCAGTTTTTTCAAAGACCTTCAAGAAAATCTCAGGACGCCTTCAAAGGATCCTTTAATCCCTAATTACATGAGGATTTTTATGAGTAAAGATGTTTTAGGTGTGTTTTTTAAGATCTGGGTGAAGGCTCCAGTTTCCTCTGGATGTTTTTCAGGGATTTTTTTTATGATCTTTGCTTTTTAATACACGTTCAAATGGCCGTGTAGAGATTCTGGCCTCTTTCAGGTCTCCTCAGAGACCCTGAAGGACACTTCAGTGACCTAATGAGGCTCACTGGAGATGCTGCCTCAGTAAACATGCCAGTCTTTTTGAATCAAGACGCTCCTGAGGTTTGATAGCTCCGTGGAAAGAATTCAGCTCGACAAACTCCGACAGGCGGCCATGGGAAAGAACAATAACTGAACAGCAGTCCGAGTTCAGTCTGAAAGGAACAAAAAACTCAAGAAAAGTTGGAAGGGCGTGGCCTCTGTGTGAGTGGGCGTGGCCTGTGTGCAGGAGGCTCGGTGTGATTGATGGCAGCACAGCTGAGCTCTGCTGTTCCTCCACTAACAGCTGCTGGAAATAGAAAATAGAGCGGAAACAGAGTCCAGACCGGAACCGTGTACCTGCCAGGACGCTACACACACACACACACACACCACACACACACACACACACACACACACACTCGCATAACAACACCTCTCACAACTACTCGTCAGGCGTCAGCCCTCGGCTGAAAGTCTTCATCACTTCCTCAAACTCATTTCATGTGAATGTCTCACTCTCCGTGTCTCACTCTCCATGTCTCACTCTCCGTGTCTCACTCTCCATGTCTCACTCTCCATGTCTCACTCTCCGTGTCTCACTCTCTGTGTCTCACTCTCCGTGTCTCACTCTCCGTGTCTCACTCCGGTTCTCTGGAAGGTTCCCAGACTGTCTTGGTTGTTGGTTCTGATCCGTCTCTGGGTCTCTGGATGGTTTCTGATTCCTTTTCATGTTCAGGCCTTTATTATAACAGTGACGGTGTTCAGACGTGTTCAGGATCTTATTAAGACGTTTCTTCTAGGTTTTTTGTTTTGTTTTTTGGGATTGTCCTTTTTTATTTAAAGTTTTTTGGGGACACTTAAGCCTGTACTGTGATGGTTCTCTTCTAGTTCACAATTTTGTTGCTTATTTTCTGGCTTTGCATTTTTTTTGTTTGTTTGTGGCCATGCATTTATTCCTGCTCAGCTTTTTTCTAGATGTTTCTGCAGTTTCATACTTCGACATTCTGTTTGTCTTCTCTGAATAATGCCCAGAGCGTTCCTCTGATTGTATTTTTGGTACTTCTGAATTATTTTCTTTGTGGATTTTCTTTTCCTCAGAATCTCTGAGTTACTTTTGTGATGATTTTCCAGATTTTTCTCTGAGGTTTTTTTTTCCATTTAGCTTTGGTTGATTCTTGCTTCACTTTTGGAATTTTTTTTCTTTATTTTTCAACATTTGTTTTCTAAAGTCCTTCCAGATAATTGACTGATCAACGTGAGGCCCTGTTTATCGACTGTATTCCCAGTGGAAATGCATCGTTGTAGTGTTTTCGTTTCTAAAAGTTTCCGTGTTACACGGCAGCGTTTTGAAAATGACGTCTGTTTACACGGAAACGGCAGAAACACTGAGAAGGATGCAGTTAGCAGCCGGGCGCTGAAACACCTGCTGAGAGATCAATACGAACATATCGTCCAGCAGCTGGAGTCTCTGCAGAAGAACCGTTCAATATGCACAGGAACAGTTTCAGAAAAGTTCTGTTTTACCTGTTTTCCATGGAGACGGAGTCGGAGGTTTTCAAAAAGTTGGCGTTTTCAGTGACTCCAAACACAAGTTTTCTGTTTTCATTTGAAAACATTGTTTTTCCAAAAAGACCCAGATTTTTTCAGTCTCCACATAGTTTTGTTATCAAAAGCATTGTTTGTCATGTTTCCACTGTGTTTTGCTGTTGCCATGGTTACAGTGTCGACTTGATCACTTCGGGGCTGATCTGAGGATTCTTCTCCCATCTGTTGTCAAGTTTCTGGTTTCGTTCTGTGTTTGGAGCGTTTTGATGGACGGGTTGGAGGTTTTCCCTTGAATGCTGCTCACTCTGGCCGATTCCTGCTGCCGGTTCTCTGCTGGTTCTGCCGGTTCTATGGGTTCTGCCGGTTCTCTGGGTTCTGGTTCTGCGGTTCTCTGGGTTCTGTCGTTCCTCTAGTCGTTCACCCGGGAGTCTCTCAGCCTTTCCGTCTCCTCCAGGTTGGGTCTGACCGGTGGTCCCTCCTCTCTGTAATGTTCCCATGTGTTGCAGCAGTCAGCACGCAGGAATGTTTCACCGAGGAGGCCAGCCAGCAACACACACACACACACACCACACACACACTCTACGCTGCGAACTTCTATTAATGCCCTGGTAGTTTCACTTTGACGTGGGGCGAGCGGTTCCTCTGCTCCGGGTTCCTCGGGCTGTGGTCGGTTTGAGGTCTGGTAGTCCTTCGTCTTCGCAGTGTTTGGCAAACTTCTTTGAAAAGCAACTTTCAAAAACATTTCAGCTCCAGTGACGTCTCCATGTAGATGTCAGAAAGGTGCAACTTTATGAAAACGCTGTCGCTGCACATGTTCTCACGCTGGTAGTCAAGGGATCGGAAATGATGCGTTTTCACCTGAAACGTCGTGTAAACGGCCCCAGAGAACAGTCGGGGGTCTGGGACTCGTCTGTCCCAGCAGACACCCGAGGTGGATCAGGGTATCAGGGTGGATTCCAGGTGCGGGGTCGAGTGGCAGCAGGTCAGAGGTCAGAGGTCAGAGGGGGCTGTGGAGTCGGCGGTCTGAAGGCGCTCAGCTGTCCCAGCAGCTGTTTTCTGATCCCGAGCTCCCTGGAGGACACTTTGGACTCTGAGCGCTGATGACGTGAAGCTGAACGCTCTCAGAATTCATCCTGAAACATTTCATCCAGCCACAGTTTGACTTCATCTCACAGATGTAAAGTTTCACTCCTGAATAAGCTGATTTTATTTTTAATAATTGTGTGATTGGTTGAATTCAGATGAAGTCGACTTTCAGAAATAATCACTGTGAAGTTTCATTAGAGTGAAAATATCAGCAAACACATTTCTTCCTGTTTCCCTCAAACTCTTGGCGTTGATTTACTAACAGATGACAGAACGACTGAACTTCCTCTTAGAAGATATTTCCATGTTTATTTGATTCCCCTTCAACCCCAAACCCAAAGTTTGTTTCTTTCATTTCAATGAAAGGCTGAACTGAGAGGAGATGGAATCACTGGACTCGGTGTGAGACATGCTGGAGACGGACGGCGTTCAGCTGGACGCTCTCTGTTGAGCCGGAGGAGCAGCTGCAGGTCGCCGGACCGGCAGAGTCCACGGCCTGGCCGAGGTCCGACCGACGGCCGAGAGTCGAAGCATCTGTCGCAGCGTCAGCTGCTCGGCTCGAACCGCTACGAAGGAATGAAGGAACCAGTCGATTTCAAACCTTCAAGCAGAAGCAAATCCTCAAAACCTCTTCAAACCGACCCCAACCTGGATCCGGCACCACTTTAATACCTTCTCATCCTTTTTATTTTTTAAAGTTGCAAAACAAAAATTAGAAGTTTCCCATTTTTGTGCATTAAATCTCCTAAACAATAGAGTGGAACAAAACAAAGACACTTATCTCCTATTTCCATCAGATGGACGTTCCTCAGGGTTCATGTCCGGGTCCCCTGATGTTTGTGCTGTAGAAGTGTTTTTTAAAGTTTCAGTTTGAACCGATGACATTCAGCATTGTATCTCCAGTAAACAGACTGTGAACATCTTCACATGAAGTACAATCTATGCTTCATTAAGGTTTTTGCTTGCAATTCTGTGCAAACATTTTGCTGAAATATACCACAAAAACAAAAAAAAAACAACACAAAATTTAAGTAGAATCTGAAAAAAAACAACAGGAAAAAATCAAAATTGATTAGAAAAATGCAAATGACTGAAAATGATGTGAAAATACTCACATAAATAGTAAAAACATCAAACAGCATTATGGTTCAGTACAGTAGCTGAGTGTTTGTATCTGAGGAGTTCCTCAGGGTTCGAGTTCGGGTCCTCTGATGTTTGTCTTCTTGTTGTCAGAATAGAAGGTGGTTTAAAAGTTTCGTTCAACAAAGTTGATTTTCACTTTTACGTCTCTGCAGTGAAGTCACACTGAACATGTTTTCCTGAAGGTGTTCGTAACGTTCTGTAAACCAGCAGCAGAGTGGGGTCGGCTTCTGGCTCTTCTGGTGTGTTTGTAGGATTTCGTTTTCCTGTCATCCTCCATCATTTAGGTATTCTGTAGCCTCAGTTTGGCTATTTGTATTTTGCTCATCATGCATTCGGGTTAAGATTAGAGAGTATTTGCAGCAGATTTAAGAGTTTGTGGTGATTTTTTTTTTTTCTGTGAGCATAAACAGATGAATGAAAGCCCCCCATTCCTTAAATCTGTGTTTTGTTTTGTTTTTAAGAACTTTTCAGACTTTTCCTGACAATTCTTCCTGTCTTTTGGACTTTTCTTTGCCAGTTTCCATCATCAGGTCCTCGGTGTTTTCATTCTGGTTTCTCAGTATTTGTGGTTTTGGGTCTGTTCAGGCCTCTGACTGAATCCGGCCGTAAGACGGAGAAACAGAGAGCCGGGGTGAGTTCACGGCAGCTGGAAATCTGCTTACAGACGTCAGAGCAGCGAAAGTCCTCCAGCCGAGATTTCTGTTCTTCAGTTTTTCTTCAGTCTGAAACTACAGAAAGAACATAAAAGTGACCAGAACTGGAAACAAATGTGTTTCAAAAAAGTAATGATGATACTCTCTCTCGCGTGTGTGTGCGCGCGTGTGTGTGTGTGTGTGTGTGTGTGTGCGTGTATGTGTGTCAAAGAGATATCTGCTGACTGTCCACACTGCAGCCTCCTTCAGTACCGTCCACAACAAAGAAGCACTTCACTTCCACTCAGGCTGAGACCACATGACTCCGTGTGTGTGTGTGTGTTGGTGTGTGTGTGTGTGTGTGGTGTGTGTGTGTGTGTGTGTGTCTCAGCTGTCCTCACAGTTGTGGGACAGCAGCTGTTATAATTCACAGTTCAAACTGGCTTCTTGCTGATCTGACGTCGCCTCATTTTAAGTTTTGTTCACTTTGTGAACATTCGTAGGACAAATAGTGTGTTACCATGGTAACACGATCTGTGTGCGTGTGTGTGTGTGTACAGTTTTCATGTCTCTTGCCCTCATAGGCTTATTGCTGTGTGTTTGGGGGGTGAACTCTGTCATTGGGTGCATTTGTGTTTTAAAGGTGCATTAAGGAGTTTGCACGTTTCATGACAAACAGCGCCCCCTGCAGGCCTTGGGCGTAACTGCAGCCTTAGTGAAACACTCGTGCCTGTGGCTTGCATGCACGGAAGAGAGGAACTCCTTCCTCGCTCTTTTAGTAGCGCTCAAGTACAATGTAAGTGTCTTTTTCCCTGGTGGAGTCTGTGTGGAGCGTGGCAGTGCTAGAAGCCAGTCTGTTCTGACTTTCTGGAAGATCCTGCTCAGTTGTTGCTCGTTAAGCATCTGGCGGAAGTAATGGCGGACAAAACTAAATCAGGCCAGCTGGAGCGCGCATTACGTCATTCCCTCTCAAATTCTCCCTCAAAAAATTATTGTGCGGACCGGCACTGCAACTTTCAAGTGACACATTTAGCGCTGTTAGAGGTACTTGTAACGAATATGTCAGGGCACATTGTACACATCATTAAAAATGTGGAACATATTTATGGTGGAAAATAAGTATTTTTAAAGTTAAACTCCTAAATGCACCTTTAATGTTTTATTTTTTTTTATTTCTTGTGTTTTTGTAGTCCAGTGGGTTTTTTTTGTGTAAGGTGAGTTTTATTTCTTTCAGATTTGTTTGTTTTCTGCATCTTTTTTTTTTTGTCAGTTGTGTTTCTGGTGTTGAGTGTCGTTTTGCTGTCAGATGTGGGTTTTTTGAGTGTGTTTTTTTTTGTGTCGTGTGTTTTTGTATCAAATATGTTTGTTGTATTGAGTGTGTTGTGTTTTGTTTTTCAACGTGTGCGCATGTGTGTGTGTGTTGTTCTGTGGGACTGTTCCGTCTGTCTCCACCTGCTCAGACTGTCCCTCGACATGTTACCAGCTTCAGCCTGTTGGACGAAGTCAGATTAACTTTGGTGAACTTTTAGAGCCACGTTAGCTTTTAGAGTCACGGTAGCGTTAGCTTGTCCTGAACGAGTATTTTAGCTGCCAGTTTGAAGTTTATTATCAGTTTGAAGCTGTTTAGCATCGAGTGACTGAAACGACGAGAGACGCGACTGAAAGAACAACTGCAGACTGTTTATAGCTCACAGGTGTGTGTGTGTGTGTGTGTGTGGTGTGTGTGTGTGTGTGTGTGTGTGTGTGTGTGTGTGCTCTCCCACAGCTGCTGAGTCAGCAGAAAATGCACAGTCTGATTCTCAACTCTGCTGAACGAATGAATGGATGAATGGATGAAGAGATACAGATCAATGAATCACAGTTAATTTCTTTCCTCTAATTTTGAGAAAAAAAAACTGTTTTATGTGTTCAGAATTTGATCTCTGAATTAAAGAGAAATAATCTTATTTAAACTCATTAAATCTGTAAAATAGTTTTGTTTGAGTTTTTCGTTTACATTTCATCCTCTGAAAGGCTGAAAATGTTCAGATGTCCGTTCGATGGGACTTTCTGGATCAGTTTGATGTGTATCAATAATAATGTAGCTATATAATCTGTTATTGACTGTTAATTGATTGTATGATGTCCTGATACCAATAATGTGTTTTTCCTTCATGGTCTCAGTGAGTTCAGTATTAGAACGTTGATCATGAGCCAAACTTCCAGATTACCGAGCATCTTCAGATCAACTTAATGATTCAATCAGTCAGTCAGGCGGAAACAGACCGAACTGAGAACTCAGCTGACGCTGATGATAAAGCTAGCAGGGTCATAACGAAGACACGGCGCTGTTAATAATGTTTCCTGTCGCTGTCTTCTCCACGGACTCCGTCTGAATGTCACATCGCCGCCTCCCTCGCAGCTGGAGGTGTTTTCCTCTCCTCAGGCCGTCAGATCAGGACTCCGTTGTTCCCCGGCAGTGTGTTGATGTTTGGTAACCGTTGGAGACGGCGTGGAGCGCGGCGGACAGACAGACGGCTCGTTGTTGAGCTGCAGGAATCAGAAAACGCCTCCAGTGACTTCTGCTGTCAGGCTGAGGCTGAACTGAAGCTTCTGTGGCTGCTGGAAGTCAGAGCGCACGGGTTGAATATGGAGCGAACACTTTCAAACTTTCCGATTAGCCGAGCAAAAGGAGAACAAATCAGTGGTGAAGTGGAGTGGAGCTTTGACCGGGAGGGGGCGATGGAGGGAAGAGGCTCCTGTTTCCAGGGGAAAGATTAGAGCGTCGCTCGAGCGGCAGGTTTCCTGAGTGGAGCGGCGGATCCGTCTAATCTCTGGAGTCACAGCTGCTTCCTGAACGTCTGGTTCCGTGATGGAAACTCTGAGTCCAGAATCGGACCTTGCACCATAAATGAAGCCCCAGTAACCCGCCCTGAACTGACCCCCCAACTTTCCCTGAACCCCAGTCCAGTCCCTGAGCGCCAGCAGGCCTCCAATCAGGGTCAGATTCCGTCACCTGCTGCTGAATGAGCTCAGTCTGAACCGGGAAACCTGCGACTGAGTGTGTTTCCTCCCGCAGACTCCCAAGGCCATCGTGGACGGGAACCTGAAGCTGATCCTGGGTCTGATCTGGACCCTGATCCTCCACTACTCCATCTCCATGCCCATGTGGGAGGACGAGGACGACGAGGACGCCAAGAAGCTGACGCCCAAGCAGCGGCTGCTGGGCTGGATCAGAACAAGGTTCCCCAGCTCCCCCATCACCAACTTCCACCGCGACTGGAGGGACGGCAAGGCGCTGGGAGCTCTGGTGGACAACTGCGCCCCCGGTAGGCCCCGGACAGGGACTCACAGATCCAGTCCTGGGTCGACTGTGAAGGATTGATTATTTTTTGAAAATTAGATCTTGTCCCATAAAAGGTTGGACACCCCTGTCCTAGATTTACTACTAGACCTAGTCTAGACTACTTCTACTAGACCTTGGAGGTCTTGGTTTCCTCTGAAGGACCATTAAACGCCTCAGATCCAAACTGCTGGTCCCACTTCAGGTCCTTCAAAGTCCAAAGTCTAGATTTTTCACCGAGTTCCAGAAGTAAAGTCACATTTATGTTGTTGTCTAGTAAAGTGGGATGTCGTCTGATGTGTCTCCACAACGTTAAACATTCCGCCAGAGGATCTGAATTCTTCTGAATATCTGCAGAATTCTGAACTTTAACAGAAGAGGAAAACAACAAGAGCATCTGCTGAAATATCGAGAGACTCACCTGTTACCTGAGTTCACATAACCCCGCCCCCTTTTCTCGGCGCTGCCTTCAGGTCTGTGTCCAGACTGGGAAACCTGGGGACCCGAGCCAGCCGGTGGAGAACGCTCGAGGAAGCCATGCAGCAGGCCGACGACTGGCTGGAGTGCCTCAGGTAATGGGAGGGTTGGCCCCTCACACACACACACACACACACACACACACACACCACACACACACACACACACGGGTCTGAGGGTTCCTGGTCTCGTCTCCAGGTCATCGCTCCGGAGGAGATCGTCGACCCCAACGTGGACGAGCACTCGGTCATGACGTACCTGTCTCAGTTCCCCAAAGCCAAGCTGAAGCCCGGCGCCCCCGCTGAGGGCCAAGACGCTGCACCCGAAGAGGGCCAAGGCCTACGGACCGGGGTGAGGGACTCCAACCGGACCAGAGTCCATCCAGATACCTGCTTTTAAACCACTTCGTGAAGCAGTTCCATCGCGGTTCTTTCCTCTTCTTCTTCTTCTGAACTGACTCCAGCAGCTCTTTCACGTTTCACATAATATCACCTGCTTCCACTGATGAGGTTTAAACTGGTTTACTCTTTGACAGCTGCAGGCAGCCAGATGTGTGGGGGTGAGGATTGACTTTATTTTATTTAGTTATTTGGTTTCCTTAAACCCGGGAAGTGACGCATTCTCTTCCAGAATGACGCCTGATAACACGCAGCGTTCCTCACAGTGAGTTACGTTCATCATGTTGACACTGCCCAGACGCCAAACCCCGGGAATTAACTGGAATTCCAGCCTTGATAATACCTGAACCCGAGTTTCCAGCAGTCTTCCAGGTGACGACAGGCCCAGATGTGAAGAACACAGATTCTGCCTTCGGTTATCTTGCATTTCTGGCACATGGCAGAGGACGTCTCCGTGTTAGTCTGTTATAGTGTCAACTATGCTCTGTGTAAATATTAAACAGCGTTTTCCAGGTTTTCTGGAGACCAGAACCGTTTGGGACCTTACCCGGAGTATTCACCAAGAAGCATTGTTCTAAACTACAATCGAGGTCGTTGTTTATTATTCTGAATGGGTACTCTAACAGGCTTCTGTTGAAGAGATTAGTCAGAGGATGTCAACCCTCCAGCGGAGGAGGACGTGTGTATTAATTCAATGATCCTCATTAATGTAATCCGATACTCTAACGGTCCTGGACTTCTTAATGATGACGAACTTCGAAAACGTGGCGTGTGTGTGTCCGTCAGGCATCGAGCCCCGAGGCAACGTGGTCCTGAAGCGGCGGAGTTCCTGGTGGAGACGGTGGAGGCCGGACTCGGGGAGGTCCTGGTCTACGTGGAGGACCCAGAGGGACACATGGAGGAGGTAACGGCTCGTCTTCATGCAGACAACACAGGTAGAGGGGAAGATCCAGGACAGAGCAGCAGTAAAAGCTACAGTTTCCTGAGTTCCCTGAACACCTCAGACTCAATCGCTTCGTTTTCTGCTCTTGGTCATTTATGGTATTTTAGTTTTAGATTTATTTCTCTTTTCAGGCTCGAGTGATTCCAACAATGACAAGAACCGGACGTACTCGGTGGTCTACCTGCCCAAGTGGAGGGTCTTCATAAGGTGACCCAGCTTCACTCGTTGTTTTCATCCATTCATGATTATCAAACTTCTCTTTTTTGGTCCCGGCGGTGCGTTTGGCTCAGACCGGCCTCCCCTCTGGTTTCCTCTCCAGGTGAAGGTGCTGTTTGCCGGCAGGACATCGACCGGAGCCCCTTCATGGTGATGGTGTTCCAAAGCCTGGGCGACTCCAGCCGGGTTCAGGCCCGCGGGCCGGGAACTGCAGGCCCGCCTGCAACGTGGCCAACAAGCCCACCTACTTCGACATTTACATCGCAGTGTAAACCGAGAGGAGAAGCAGATTTACTCAACCACACCTCCTGCTGGCACAGAGTGGCATTACAGGTCTCAGTGTGCTTGTTAGCTTCGGTAGATTTCTCTTTAGCGCTCCTTTAATGTGAATTTCAGTTGATATTTGTGTTTGGAACATCTGTTGAAGTTCCTCCTGTTCTCCGTCTGACCTCCAGGGGGCCGGCGCCGGAGACGTGGGCGTCGTCATCGTGGACTCAAACGGGGCGCCGCGACACGGTGGAGATTGTTCCTGGAGAACAAGGGCGACAGCGTGTTTCGGTGCACTTACGTTCCCGTCATGGAGGGGCCGCACGTGGTCTACGTGACCTTCGCCAGGGCAGCAGATTCCCAGAGTCCTTTCACGTCCACATCTCCGAAGGTGAGTCCAAATCGCCGATGTGGGGAGACCGAAGTGTTTCTGAACGTCTTCCTCCTGCCTCCATCACATCGGCTCCGCCTCAGCGGACTCTGAGGCTGGTGGCCTACATGTGGACTCTGTCCGGCCAGGAGGGCTGGGTCTAGTTTTGTTGGGTTCGACTGGTGGGAAGAAGCCATGAAAAGAAAAAGTCTTCAATTCAGAGCACACTTCATGAATCTGATGTCTGTTGGACTTGTTTCTCTTACCTTGGATCTGGATCTGGGGCTCTTGGACTTGGTTCTTTTAGCCTGGATCTAGGCTCTGGGTCTCTTCTTTCCGGACTGCTTCTTTTAGCTTGGCTCTGGGTCTGGGGCTCTCTGTCTGAATTGGTTCTTTTTATCTGCCTGCTTTTTTGTTTGGAATCAGGTTGACTGAGTCGGAACTCGTGAGCCTTGACAGGAGTCTCGAGCCTGAACCTGTCCGTCTGGACTTGTCCTTATTGACTATTGCGCTTCTCAATGGCGCCATATTTGCTTCCGTGTCTGATTCAGTTTGGCAACTTAAAACTTAACCTAAAACTCTGAATTCAACTCGAGTTCAAAGTCAAAACTTGAGGTAAATTTGCTGTTTTTGATTTGAGACTTTTTCTTCTTCTCTTGAGAACTTTGCGGATTCTCATAATTGCTCCAGAGTAAGATAACTACTGTTTCTTGACTTCTTAATTTGGCACATAGTTGATTTTCTTTTGAGCATGATTTGATTTGAAAGTCTGTAATTTCAAATTGAAGACTTGTTTGTATGAACTTCAACGGACTGGAAAACCTCGACCAGACATGCTGTTTGCTTTGAACTGAACACTTTTTACGTGACCTATTTTTGACTCTCGGGCTCCACATCTTCTGCCACTGCTGCCTGCCGGGTTCGCAGCTCTGCCCCCTGCTGTTCTGGAGGCGTCTGTGCAGAAATGTGTGACCGCTGTTGTTCCCTCCTTCAGTTTTGCAGAGCGCCCCTCCGGCCGGGTCTCCGGTGCAGACCGTACCTCAGTCCGGTCACACCCCGCCCTCAGACAGGACCCGAGCCGCCCCTCCGCCGACTCCTCCCAAACCCAGAAGACCAAGTTAGTAGAGGCGGGGTCGGGGTGGCTGGAGCCTGCCTGTCTGCGCTCGCCTGGTCCTTCTTTTCGTCCGCCCCACCTCGGTCCGTCAGGACGGGGTCCCCGGCTTCACAGCATGTGCTGGCTTCCTTCTGAGCTGCTTCATTTCTCTCTAAACTTCCGAGGCGGCGTGGAGGATGTGCGCAGCCCTTCTCTGGACGGACTCTAGAGTAGGAAATCCACGATCCAGTGTCAGCAAACACAAAACAAAACCAAGAATAAGGTGAAATATGAAAAATAAGCAGACAAAGATGACCGCAGTTTAACAACAAAGGCTCCTGAGCAACAAAATGATCTGGGAAATATCAATTTTATGCTTTTAAGTTCAGAAAATTAGCCTTTTAACAGGCATTATCAAGTTTTTCCCCACATAAATATGAAATTAAATGGATCTCTCCTAACATGTAGATCCATTGGTTTGAATTTAATTTGTTTCCCACTGTTGTGAATCGTTGCTTTCAAGGACAGTCACTTGAAATCTTCCAGAAATGAACCTTTCCTCGCAGTTCACTGATCAGAAGTATAATCTGACTGTCTGAACTTCAGAAGTTTCCATATGAGTGTTGAACGTCATTCCTCCTCTTCTCAGATCTTCAGAAACTCCTCAGCGGCGTTTGGAAAAAAACAAGAAGACGTGTGGGAGTTATCTTATCTGCTTATGATGATAAACCCTTCAGCTGCTTGACTAAAGACTAAAGAGACATGATCCGAATTAACTCAATCATCAAACTAACCTTTGATATTTAAAAAGAATACATGCAAGAACCCAAAAAAGAGTGCTTAAATTGTGTTTTCTTGTTATGTTTGGGCAAAAAATTAGACTATATTCCACTGAATATAACCTGTATCCCAAATAACTGAGCATAACACATCCTTCAAAAGTAACTGAAACTTTCAGGAAGATAACACAGAAATCCTCCTCTGCCTGGCCGTCTTCAGTAACTCCTCTTCTTCCACCTCATCTTTCATTTCCACGCTGGAATTTATGCGAAGTGTCAAACTTTCCTGCTCTCAGCCCTCATTTCCCCGTTAGCTGCCAAGTTTCCTCTGAAGGCTTGAAGACGTGCGAACTCTGAACCCTGAATCTGTGCTGCTTTTCTCTTTTCAGCCTCAGCAAACTGCTTCCCACTAACACACACTGTGTGTGTGTGTGTGTGTGTGTGTGTGTGTGTGTGTGTGTGTGTGAGAGAGAGAGAGAGAGACATATAAGTTTAATTTCTTTATAGTTTGTTACAAAACAAGACAATGAAGAATAAAGATGTTAGTTGTGTCGTGTTGTGTTGTGTTGCGATTTGTTGTGTTGTGTTGTGTGTGTGGTTGTTGTGTTGTGTTGTGTTTTATCCACACAAAGCAATAATTTGGAGATTAGCTGATCATGTTTAAGATGTAAAAAGGGCCATAATGGTCAATCTTACCAAAAGCTATAGTGTCAGAGAGTCAGGAGTTGACCTCTTCAGTCTGATCTTTTGCAATTGATGAAAAGTTAAATCTTAATTTAGAGAATTTCCTTCTGTTTTAAGTAATTACTTCATCACGTGCTCTGAATGGTAGCAGCTCACAGCAGCTTCTTCTCAGTCCCACATGTCAGTATCTATATTTAAATATTGAAAATGATGTAAAGAATTTCATTGTGACATTAATCTCGGCCACCAGAGGTCATTGTAAATCCAAACCTGTGTTTCAGTAACAGCGACCACAGACAGTGGCTCTTAAAGAGTTTTAGTTTAAGATCGGTTATATAAAACTTTGTCTGCATATCGACAGATTTTACAATTCTTATCAATAACTTAAAGTCGATCATTTTGCTATGTCAGTTATTCAGTGAGGACCAGATGTGTCGATTTAGCTCTGAAAGAGCTTCAGTGTTTATTCCATCTTGATGCACTTTGTGTTTCTGGTTTGTTTCCAGCGAGTAACCCGAACGCCTGCCGGGCGTCGGGCCGCGGTCTGCAGCCCAAAGGCCTGAGAGTGAAGGAAGTGGCAGATTTAAAGTTTACACCAAAGGAGCCGGCAGCGGAGAACTCAAAGTCTCTGTGAAGGGACCCAGTAAGGCAAAATTTAAATAAATAAAAATCTCCATTATTTGTTGGTTTAAGTTTCTGGCTGAAATAAAATACCTTTTTTATTATTATTATTGTGTTAATTTTTAATGCCACAGTTTTGCTCACACAGTAACTTTAAATGAATTCCTTCTACAATGCAGAGGGCCTGGAGGAGCCAGTGAAGGTGCTTGAGATGGATAACGGCCTGTATGAGTGTAATTATTACCCCATCATGACGGGAAAGTACATCGTAAACACATGGGGAGGTCACAGCATCCCTCGCAGGTCAGAACCAGGCGTCTTTAATATTTAGTGTTTTACAGTCTGTGATATCATAGATTTCTCCTAAGTCATTTTGCCACCACAGAATTTTAGGATCCAGAATTTAACCCTAAGGAACTCCAAATACTTAATTTCCATTTATTTACGGTAATTCTATTTTTGACAAATGTCTTGTGTTTTTAGTCCCTTTGAGGTCCAGGTGAGTGAGGAGGCTGGGCCTCAGAAGGTGAGGGCCTGGGGTCCGGCCTGGAGACCGGCATGGTGGGCAAAAGCGCCGACTTTGTGGTGGAAGCCATCGGCACCGAAGTGGGAACTCTGGGTACGTGATCAGAAGCCGATCAAAGAGAATGAACATGCAGGGACTCGACATTTAAGTAAGCTGGACATAAATTAGTTGTTAAAAAATGAAAGTCTCAAGCATAATACGAAGTGATTTACAAGAAAAAAAACCTCAGTATCTATATAATCTAGTATTTTTTTTCCGTTTTCTATGAAAATGATGCAGAATGCTCAACTTTATCTCTCAGCTGATGAATGAAGAGTTAAAACACAGAAATACCACAAAATATATATTTTTGTTTAACCTCCTTCACAGATTCCTAAAATCACATCATCAGCATAGAATCCTGTGTGGAAACATTATATGGTTTTAATTTTGAGACTCAATAATGCGCCTTGAGAATCTCAGTTGATTAGTTTCCTTTATAATAAAAGAATAATAAAGTTGCTTGTAGGTATAAAATCATAAGTCTCATTTTGCAGGTTTTGAAATTGTCCCTGACATAAATTCTCTCAGCAAACAGAAAAAAGTCTTCTATTCTAGCTCCATAAAACTCTCTGGTTGATACGTTTTTGCCCTTCGGAGCAGTTAAAGTGTTTGTGCTGCAGGTTTCTCCATCGAGGGTCCGTCTCAGGCCAAAATCGAGTGTGACGACAAAGGCGACGGCTCGTGCGACGTCCGCTACTGGCCGACCGAACCGGGCGACTACGCCGTCCACGTCATCTGCGACGACGAAGACATCAAGGACAGTCCCTTCATGGCTCACATCCTCCCGCTGCTAACGACGTCTTCCCAGAGCAGGTCGGACCAGAAACTCACAAGACACTCAGAGTTACACTTGAAATAACATTAAAAATGGTATTTGCTGGTAATGTAACTGTACTTTTAAAAGTGTTACTTGTAACTCAGTCATTTATTCATTTTCAATAACTTGTGCAACACAGATTAATGCCAAATGAAAACACTGGAGTCATAGTTTAATATCTTTTTGATTTTCTGGTGTTTTTCAACATTACTGAAATGTTCCAGGTGAAGTGTTTCGGTCCCGGGCTGGAGCCTCTCGGCTGCATCGTCAACAAACCGGCAGATTTCACCATCGACACTCACGGCGCCGGCCGAGGCGAGCTGAAGCTTTACGCTCAGGTGAGACGTCGGCCACAACCAAACACACGACCCTGTTTGTTTTTTCTGCTTGTGAATGAAGCTTCTTTATTTTGCGGCTCCCAGGACGCAGAAGGTTTCCCCATCGACATCCAGATCACAGACAATGAAGACAGCACCTTCTTCTGCGTTTACATTCCCACCAAACCCATCAAACACACCATCATCATCACCTGGGGTGAAGTCAACGTGCCCAACAGCCCCTTCAGGGTAAAACACATCCTTGAATATGCATTTCAATCACCAAGATCATTTCTGTGTCTGAGAAAACACTCTTATCTACTTCTCTCCAGGTCTGATGACAAAGAGAAAAACCTTTTAATTCTTGAAAACTATAACTATAAATAGCATGTCATCACTATATAAATGTACAAAATAATATTCTGGATGTGTTCATTTATTTTTACCTTGTGTACAGAACTGTAGAGGATCCATAACTGAGCCTTGTGGTACTCCAGTTTCAGCAGTTTTAATACAGTTTTTAAGTACAACTTCATACAAAACAGGTTGCATACTTATATGAACACAACGCCTGTAGACAAGGTGTCTAATCCAAAATATTTCAAGTCAACAATTCAGACTTTAATTCAGTCTTTGAGGTGTTTCGGCGCCTTTGTGCTGCTTAAAAGACATTAGCTGTGGTAATGCTGTCCATGTGGATGTGTGTGGCGGGCCAGGTGACCATCGGGGAGGGGAGCCACCCGGAGAACGTGAAGGTTTACGGTCCAGGTGTGGAGAAGACGGGGCTGAAGGCCAACGAGCCCACGTACTTCACGGTGGACTGCAGCGAGGCCGGACAGGGTGAGACGAACGGTTTACAGTCGAAGCACATCGGAATAAACCGATGGCTTTATTAATCATTGACAAATCAGTCTGTAAATATTGAAAGTACAGATTATTGTGTTGCTAAGATGAAAGTTATGATATGAACAGTTTATTGTGGTTGTTGTGAGTCTTCATGCTGTCTTGTTGGTTGTCTGTGTGGGCGGGGTTTTCACCTGCCAGGCGACGTCAGTATCGGGATCAAGTGCGCCCCCGGCGTGGTCGGACCGGCCGAGGCCGACATCGACTTCGACATCATCAAAAACGACAACGACACCTTCACGGTGAAGTACACGCCTCCGGGTCCGGGTCAGTACACCATCATGGTGCTGTTCGCCGACCAGGTGAGCCGGCCCGCCGCTCAGCGGCCAATCGGAGCCACTTCTGCTCAGCGAGACGCTTAACCAGCTCTTATTGTGAAAAACACACAGGAGATCCCCATCAGCCCCTTCAGAATAAAAGTGGATCCGTCGCACGATGCAGCCAAAGTCCGGGCAGAGGGACCCGGACTGAGCAGGACCGGTGAGATGAGACACACAAATCAAGACAAAATGATGCAAAACACCATAGTAAACACAAAACCATACGAGCGAACACAAAACAAACAGCAGCAGAAAGTTTCCACTTCTGAGTCTTTTTCTGCAGGTTTGTTTCTGTTTCAGGAAGTTTTTCATTTTGTGAAATAGTTGGATTTTCTCTGTAAAAGTGGCTTCGACCGTGTCGTTATTGGTGCTTCATGCATAAAATTAAATCAAACAGAAAGAACAGGAAATGCTGACGACTGGTTTGCTGTTTGTGTGTCTGCTGCAGGCGTGGAGGTGGGCAAGCCCACTCACTTCACCATCTTCACCAAAGGAGCCGGGAAGGCCAAGCCAGAGGTGCAGTTCACCGCAGCCGCCAAAGGGGACGCCGTCAGAGACTTCGAGATCATCGACAACCACAACTACTCGTACACCGTGCGCTACACCGCCGTGCAGCAGGTAACACCACTGACACACCGCCGTGCTGCAGACGACACCATGGCCAAACCTGCCGATACACCTCCTGCTGTGTCTGTCTCAGGGCAACATGTCCATCATGGTGAGTCATGGAGGAGACCCATCCCCAGGAGCCCCTTCAGCATCAGCGTGGCCCCCCCTCTGGACCTGAACCAGGTCAAGGTTCAGGGCCTCAACAGCAGTGAGTCCACTCTGAGACGTTTCAGCTTTAACTGATGGAACATGTTTTATTCAGTTCCATATCAGTCTGGTCCACGGCACATTTCTATTTATGAAAAGTATTTGGTCAAAGCTATGGAAATGGGACACGATGTAGGAAACAGGAGAAATGCTCAGAAAGATTCAAACTGCCTTTTCCAGATTAAAATGAAACATTTTCACTCACGAAATAACCCCAAAGTGGTTTAAAAATGGTTCTGATCTTGTGTCTGTGTTCGATTCCCAGCGGTGGACGTAGGAAAGGACCAGGAGTTCACTGTCAGCACGCTCGGCGCCGGCGGTCAGGGAAACCTGGACGTGAAGATCACCTCGCCGTCCCGACGGCCGATCCCCTGCAAGCGGGAGTCCGGAGCCGCCGGCGAGGTTCACACAGTGAAGTACATCCCCCCGGAGGAGGGCTCGTACCGCGTGGACATCACGTACGACGGAAACCCCGTCCCCGGAAGCCCGTTCACCGTGGAGGCCGTGATGCCCCCCGACCCTTCAAAGGTGGAGACTGCCGGACTCCCAAACAATCTGATTGACTGATACAGTGCCCCACAAGAATAAATACCTTTTAGCCACGTTTTAATCAACCCGGGTAAATAAACTTGGTTCTAGTCAGAATAAATCTTTAATGCTAATTATGAACCGTTCCAGACTTGTTCTATTAAGAGGTTTGAGTTTGGAAGAACTAAATTAACCAAAGCAAAAAAATTATTGCAATTAAACCAAAGTCCAAACTGAGAACAGATAATCGCCTGACCAATAAAGCTCTTGTGAAGGGGTGAAAAGAAGGTTGACTGGAAAATATTGTATGTACAACGTTTCCTCTAGAAAACAAAAAATAAGCTAAGATCTGATGACGTGACTGGACAGCTTTCATCTGTCAGTTTCAGTTTTAGAAGAAGTAATCAGGCTGATGATCATGATCATGTAGTTATTTATTTACTGGGGTTTTATTAGTATATATCTATTTAAAAAATAACGTTGAATGGCTGGTTGGTTGGTAGGTTGGGTGGTTACTTGGTTAGCTAGTTGACTGATTGGTTGGTTGGTCGATTGGTTGGCTAGTTGGATGGTTGACTGGTTGGATGGGTGGTCAGTTGGCTGGTTGGTAGGTTGGATAGGTGACTGATCGGCTGCTTGCTTGGGTGAATGGTTGGCCAGCTGTTCAGCTGGTTGGTTGGTTGGCTGGCTGGTCAGTTGGTTGCTTGGTTGGCTTGTTGGATGATTGTCTGGTAGGTTGGATGGGTGGTCAGTTGGTTGCTTGGTTGGTTGGTTGGTAGGTTGGATATTTGGCTGATTGTTCGGCTGGTTGGTTTGTTGGTTGGTTGGATGATTGGTTGGCTGGTTTGGTTTCATGTTTGGTTTGTATGCATTCTCTGGTTGAATCAAACCTTCTTTTTCTAGTCCCAAACAGCTGTTTCTGTGAATGTTTTGGGGAAAATTTGAACTTTATTCATCTTAGTACCAATAACATTGAATAAATAAGAATCTGAACCGACCTTTTCTGGAGCTTCTGAATCTCTCCTTGTGCCTTGAGCCTGGTTCTGTCAGAGTTTGGTGGTTTTGAGTCAGATCCGGTTCATCCTTGCGTGTTTCATGCGTCCCTCCAGGTGCGAGCCTACGGTCCAGGTCTTCAGGGCGGTGTGGTGGGTAAGCCGGCCCCCTTCGCCATCGACACGAAGGGAGCTGGTACCGGCGGTCTGGGTCTGACGGTGGAGGGTCCCTGCGAGGCCAAGATCGAGTGCCAGGACAACGGAGACGGTTCCTGCTCCGTGTCCTACCTCCCCACCGAACCCGGGGAGTACGCCATCAACATCCTGTTCGCCGACCAGCACATCCCTGGGTCCCCCTTCAAAGCCCAGGTCCAGTCCGTGTTCGATCCCAGCAAGGTGACGGCCAGCGGGCCGGGTCTGGAGCGGGGAAAGGCCCACGAAGCCGGCGCCTTCACGGTGGACTGCTCCAAAGCCGGGGAGGCCGAGCTCACCATCGAGATCGTCTCCGACTCAGGAGCCAAAGCCGAAGTCCACGTCCAGAACAACGGCGACGGGACCTACTCCATCACCTACATCCCGCAGAGCCACGGCATGTACACCATCACCATCAAGTACGGCGGCCACGCCGTGCCCAAGTTCCCCGTGCGCCTGCACGTCGACCCGGCCGTCGACACCAGTGGGGTGAAGGTCTACGGCCCCGGGGTGGAGCCTCGAGGTGAGAACCCCCATGTGGTGGTTCAGCATCGCTCTGGACTCGTTTTCATGGCGGGGTCAGCAAACGTTTTCCTGTTCCTCCCGCAGGCGTCCTGAGAGAAGTCACCACTCACTTCATCGTCGACGCTCGGGCGCACTACAAGAGCGGCGGCAGCCACGTCAGCGCCAGTATCTCCAACCCGTCAGGCGCCAACACTGACACCTACATCACCGACCTGGAGGACGGCACCTACCGGGTGGGGTACACGCCCTACGAGGACGGTGAGCGAGGGTCCAGGCCATCGTCACACTGTACAAAGACTCAGACTGACCTTGTGGATTCAGACCTGGGTTTAGTGGGTTCAGATTGGTTCTCCACTGGTTTTGGACTGGTTTTAGAATTTGTTCCAGCAGTTTTTTGGTATCAGAAGTAGATTCAAAATAATTTCTAGAACTGGGTTGAGAATGGTTTCAGGTCTGGTTTTAGATGTGTCTCTGAACTGGTTCCAGCCTGGTTTCAGACTGGTGTCAGACAGCTTTCAGGCTTGGTTTGACAGAAGCCCAATCTTGATTCTGAAATGGTTCCACACCTGTTTTCAACCGGTAGTGGAACATCTCCCTACATTTGTTTTGTAATGGACTTGGTTTCAAACCTAGTGTTGGATATGAGTTTAAGCTGGTTTTAGACTCATTTCAGATCTGGTTCTCAGGCCGGTCCCAGCAGTCATCTCTGCTCTTCCTTCTTGCCTCTCAGTCTCTGATTGCTGAGTAGTTTCTGTTTGTGGGGTGAACTCATAAAAATAACCTGGAAGCTGCAGTGTGACTTACAGTGGTGTGTGTGTGTGTGTGTGTGTGTGTGTGTGTGTGTGTGTGTGTGTGTGTGTGTGTGTGTGTGTGTGTGTGTGTGGTGTGTGTGTGTGTTGTGGTGTGTGTGGTATGATAGCTGCAGTCTGGACAGAGCAGAGCAGATCAGATGGTTTTCCACTGATACTGATGTGTGACGGGCTGCAGTGCATCATGGGACAGAAATACTCAAACACTTTGAACTGAATGCAATTCTACACACACACACACACACACACACACACACACACACACACAAAGCAGCTGGTTCCCATCACATTATTTCGATGATTGTGTCAATGTAAAGTATAAAACTATATATTTTATTTATTGTCATTTTATCGTTGCATAAATTTTTTGATCAGAATTTAAGGTGGAGCTTCATGACTGATTTCTTTTTGTGGAGGTTTCTTATGCGATGAACCAAAAAGACTAAAACTGAGTGACACACTGTTAGCTTCAGATACTCCTAAAAGTAACTAGTTACTTTGGATCTGAGAGAACTAGTGAGATAGCTGCTACTTGTAAAGAAGCAACTAAATCTTTTGTCAGTATTTTGCAGCAGCTGCATAAGACCGATGCTGACTCTGTGTCTGTACAGGTCTCCACGTTATCGAGGTTCTCCTGGACGAGGTGTCGGTACCAAAGAGTCCGTTCCGGGTGTCAGTGACCGAAGGCTGCGACCCGACCCGGGTCCGAGCCTTCGGTCCGGGTCTGGAGGAAGGATTGGTGAACAAGTCCAACCGCTTCACTGTGGAGACCAAGTGAGATCAGAGTCTGAGTCCTCAGAAGCTCCAGAGTAACTTACAGTGCCTGACGTCTGACCCTGTCCTCTGGTCCTCAGGGGGGCCGGCACCGGCGGTCTGGGCCTCGCCATTGAGGGTCCGTCGGAAGCCAAGATGTCCTGTAAGGACAACAAAGATGGCAGCTGCAGTGTGGAGTACATCCCCTTCACTCCCGGAGAGTACGACGTCAACATCACGTTTGGAGGACGGCCCATCCCGAGTGAGACAGGAAGCCGCCGCCAACGCCTCTCAAGACCCCTCAGTGCTCACCGACTGACTCCGCCCTTTTTCATCTCTGCAGGGAGCCCGTTTCGTGTCCCGGTGCGAGAGCTGGTGGATCCCAGTCAGGTCAGGTGTTCGGGTCCCGGTCTGGGCAGCGGGGTTCGGGCCCACGTCCCCCAGACCTTCACAGTGGACACCAGCAAGGCCGGAGTGGCGTCTCTGGAGGTGCAGATCTACGGACCCTCAGGTAGGATGGGGTTCCTGCGTCGAGTTTATTCCCCCTGCTGCTGTGGGTTGTTGATGTCCGCTTTGTGTTCAGGAGTGCTGGAGCCGGTCAGCGTGCTCGATAACGGAGACGCCACTCACACGGTGAACTACACGCCGGCCAGCGACGGCCCGTACACCATCTGCGTCAAGTACGCCGACCAGGAGGTTCCTCACAGGTCGGTGCTGCTGGACGACCTCTGGTCCTCCCTGACCACTATATGCCTACCTTTTGCCTGACCTCTGAACTCCGCCCCCTCCCAGCCCCTTTAAGATCCGGACTCTACCGGCCCACGATGCCTCCAAAGTCCGGGCCAGCGGTCCTGGTCTGAACGCGTCCGGTGTTCCAGCCAGCCTTCCAGTCGAGTTCACCATCGACGCCCGAGACGCTGGAGAAGGACTCCTGACGGTCCAGATCCTGGTGAGTCCCTCAGAACCGCCTCTGTCTGCTCAGGCTGTCAAACATAAGGCCCATGGGCAGAAGGTGGGCCGCCAGAGGTTTCACTCGTCCTCTGCTCCCCTGCACCTCCTCTGCTCCTCCCTGCAGGGTCCTGACGGCTGCAGGAGGGAGGCCTCCCTCTTTGTGGAGGACTGGGGGAGGAGGGTGTGGGAGACTCACATAGTAAAGAAAACCATCCCCTTCAGTATTCTGAGGAGAGGCTGCGTAAGGCCGCCGGCCCCCCTCCCCACCCTCCACCCCATTTCATCTCATGTTCATCACATCTGCCCCCCTCCTGCTGCTTTTGCCCCACTGAGGTTCAGGGTTAACTAGGAAGTAACTGATCAACATTTCAGTGATCGCAAAGTATCTTGCTCGAGAGGACAGTGAGGAGCGGGTTAATCATAAAACGAAAATATGTGTATAAACCAAAAATCTGAAGTTCTGCAATTGTCTTTGCTTGTTGTACTTAATTCCATCAGTAGGGTGATAAATGTGCAGCCTCCTCCCTTCCCCCTACTCTCCATGTTGGACTGACTCCATTCGGTTTGTGCATTGAGCTAACAGACTCATGTTTCAGTCCTGAACTAAACCTCCTCTGCCCGCCCTCGGCTGCAGTGAATAGATGTAGATCCCGTGTGAATTGACCACACTACTGCTCTCAAACCATCAGCAGCCATCCACCAACTGCACCACACAGACTCCAGACAGCAGAGGGCGCTGCTCTGACACTGTGGTTTTATTACACCGATAAAAAAATCCAGGGAAAGTAACGAGTTAAAAATGACCTGCTGCCCCTATTTCACAGTCTAAATCAAGTTCCCTGTTATCTGTTTTCATCATTCTCAGAGTTCTGTATTTTTGCCTTAAACTGGTGTACTGCTGACATTACTGAATGTAAAAATGAGTAAAATGTGAATCCTTATGCAGATGACTTAGTTTTATACTTTTCTTCTTATTCCATTCAAACAACCACCAACAAACCTGCTCATCGTATGATTAAAACAATGATTGCGTGGCTGTGTGTCTCCAGGATCCGGAAGGAAAACCAAAGAAGGCGAACATCAGGGACAACAGAGACGGGACGTACACTGTGTCCTACGTCCCCGACATGACCGGACGCTACACCATCACCATCAAGTACGGCGGAGACGAGATCCCATACTCACCGTACCGCATTCACGCACTGCCCACTGGGGACGCCAGCAAGTGTCTGGTCACAGGTTAGGCTCCGCCCACTCATCAGTAAATCCAGTAATTAGCATTACGGTTTATATCTTGCTAAATCTATTTTTTTCTACAGTGTCCATCGGAGGTCACGGACTGGGTGAGTCACAGAATGAACGGATACTCAGATCTGTAAAATGTGAACAAGCAACCTTTATCATCCAGAGTCATGAACATGTGATCAAAAACAACCAATCAGCTTCTTCCAGCCTCGTCTCCGATGTCTCACATCCGACTCATGGCATCTGTCCTGTCAGGTTCAGGTATCGGCCCAACCATCCAGATCGGAGAGGAGACGGTCATCACCGTGGACGCCAAGGCCGCCGGTAAAGGTAAAGTGACGTGTAAGGTGTCGACGCCGGATGGGGCGGAGCTTGATGTGGACGTGGTGGAGAACGCCGACGGCACCTTCGATATTTACTACACGGCTCCGGAACCCGGCAAGTACGTCATCACCATCCGGTTCGGTGGAGAGAACATCCCCAACAGCCCCTTCCACTGTGGTGAGTCGCCGGCCGGTTCATTGGCTTCATTCGAGTCGTGGTTTGGGTCACTTGGATGAATCAAATGTCTTCGGCAGGCTTGAATTGATTGGTCTGCTGGTTGGGTTGGATTAGTTTGGGTTGGTTGATGTTATTTAGGTTGAATCTGATTGGTTGGATTTAATCTGGGTGAGTTTGTTGGTTCTTGGATGTGGTTAGCTGTTGCCCAGATGAATCGGCTTTGGTTTGGATGGGATAACTAATATTTGTTGGATGTGTAACCCAAACAGGTGTGAGGAATGTATTATGTTATTGTAGAATGAATATGTTATGCAAGTATGGGTGAAATTTAAATTCCTTTGTTGAAAAATGCTTACTGTCTACTGGAGGCAATGAATGAAATTATAGAATTAGATTTTGATGTATTTTATTTTTATTTTTTTGTGAAGGGTGACAGACAGGAAGTTTCATGTCTATATTCAATTGCTGGCAGCCATAGTAGGTAGTAGAACTGGGATTTCTGACTCTTTGAAGGGAGCCGGCTCGTGAGGAGCCGTTCATTTGAAAGAGCCATTCAGAAGACTGGCTCCTCGGATTTAAGAGATGTTTTTTGACACACATTACAGTGTGGTACTTGTCCTTTGACGGATCATTTTGTGGTGGGGTGTATGTGTGTGTTCCATTGCTCAAACCTCGATAAAGTGGTCAATACCTTGGAACAAATCAACTGGTTTCCTTGTTAACTGGTGAGCGACTTCCTTTAGCATTTCCGGCTGTTGCTGCTAGTAGCAGTCAGACTAATAAAAGGTCTGGCACGGCTTTTTGGACGCCGTCATTATAAACAGGACACTTCTGGATTCTTCACTTACACACCTCAAACAGTACTGGATCTACAGACCAGGTACTCTCTTTCAGTAAATTATAATGTTCCATTAAACTTATGGTTTGGTGCTTTTGCTCTGTATAGCAGTGTGTTTTGACTGACTTGACTTGGGAGGACAGTCAGTAAGTAAAGTGGTTGCATCCCATTACTCAATAATAGACACATGAGGATCTGGGAGGCCCTTACCTAGAACAGTGGGTAAAGGTTACACATGTGTTAAATTAGTTGGTTTTGGCTGATTCTTGGATTTGTTGGGTGATTTAAGTTGGGTTAGATTTAGTTAAAGGGACTTAAGGCAAGATTTGTGAAAAACTACACATGCATTTCCAGTTTATTCAGTACTCATGGGCCGTGAAGCATTGAAAACCTAAAATAACAGGCCAATCCGCGTATCTGTCTGTTGCCCTATACAGGCTGTGAGCCACAGGATTTGTTGCAGTTCAGGGTACGAATTTCCCGCGCAGTCGTGGGGATGTGATGTAAATTGACGCTGTATGCGCATTGCTGACAGCTCTTGAACAGGAAGAACATGGCCACCGTGGACACCGACTCAAACACTGCTGGGATACAAATGGATTCTTCAGCAGCCATCAAACGACCTGCATCCACTCAAAGCCCACAAAAAAGTGCCACCAGGAAGACAAAAAGGACTTTATCAGCGTTATCTCTTGAGTCAAAAAAAAAAATGACCGAAGCCAGGCAGGCACCCGAGTAAATATTGGCTATGCATTTGATTCACTGTGGTCTTGCAGTAAACTGCGACGTAGTAAACAGCATTAGCATCCCTGGTGCAGCGCTGTGAAGACGGACAGTCTGTAAGGTGTTTGTGCGCGCTCCCGAGTCGCCTTGGCTGGCGGCTGCAGTTCCCCACAGCGCCTATCGCGGCAGCACTGAGGTACATTTTGAAAGTTCCCTTAAGTCCTTTAAACTTATGAATGGATTGGACTGGCTGAGTTGCTGGATTTTTGATTTGACTTTTTTTTTTTTTTCGTTAGGCGAACAGAATTTTCCAGTTCTTGCTTGGTTTGTAGGTAAAGTTTGCTGGAAATAGTTTAGGTTTTGTTGGTTGTTGGATTGGCTTGAACTGGTCTAGTTGGTTGAATTGACTCGGGTTATGTGGACTAGCTGGATTTGGGTTGACGGATTTGGTTCATTTGGATGTGGCTGATTAGATGCACGGTTTGATTGACGTGCTGGTCTCCATGTGTTCTGTTAGTTTGTGTTTGTTTATAGATCTGTTTCGTTTGTGTTTTTGGTTTAACTTGTGTATTGTTTGTCAATTAATGTGTGTGTGTGTGTGTGGTGTGTGTGTGGGTGTGGTGTGTGTGTGTGTGTGTGTGTGTGTTCCTAACGCTGCACCTTGTCCTGTCAGGCTAGTGAGAGCGTCGCACTAATCGAGGAGTCGTGTGAGAAGCGTCGGTCCTTATCACCATTTGTGGGTCTCTCCCCCCTCTGGGTATCAGAGTCACCTCCTTTCTACCCCCCTTCCTCCTCCTCCTCCTCCTCCTCCTCCTCCTCCTCCCCCTCGCCTCCCACCCTCCCAGTTTCCTGTGTGATGGGTGCTGCTGCTCGGTCGATGATAACCCACATTAGATGACTATGGATTGCTGCATGTTGCATGATCAATCTGCTGCAGGCGACTCGATCTCGTCAACCTCCAACCAAACATCCCACTGTTTTCTGTGTTTCACTTTTTCATGTTTATTCCTTTTTAATTGAATTTAGATGTTGTTTTCATTCATGTAATAATTACTTACTAGTTCATTGTTTTCGTTATTCATTCATAAGATTCAGTTTCTGTAGTATTTTTAGAACGCTGTATTAGTTTAATGATTTCTCCTCCTGTTCCTCCATTTCCTCCTCTTACTCTGCCCCCCCCCCCCCACCCCCCATCCACCCCTCACCCCTCACCCCCACCCCCACCCTGACGTCACTAACACCCCTCCCTCTGGTTCAGGCCACCGAGGATTCGGCGGGTTCTGTGGACGGTTTGGAGCCGCTGCTGCGTCCTTTCAGTCTGGTCATTCCCTTCACGGTGCAGAAAGGAGAGATCACAGGTCAGCACACACACACACACACACACACACACACACACACACACACACACACACCACTGAAAGGTTTGTCTGTTTAGTGCAAATCTAAATGAATGAATAAATCTTTATTTGGCTTTGATTTACTTTGTTTTTCTGAGTTTGAGCTTTGTGTTTCTTTTCATGGCTGTATGTTGTTGTTTGTTGTGTTGTTCTTGACGTTTTGTTTTCTTGTGTTGTTGTTTTGTTTAACCGTTTGTTGTTGTTGGGGCAGGTGAGGTGCGGATGCCGTCGGGTCGCTCTGCTCAGCCTCACATCACCGATAACAAAGACGGCACGGTGACGGTGAAATACTCCCCGACCGAGCGCGGCCTCCACGAGATGGACATCCGATACGACGGCAGTCACATCCCCGGTAAACGCCACGCCCCGAAGGTTTCTGGCGGGAATCGAACCTCGCGTTGATACGGTTTCCTCCTCGCGCTTCCTCCCTCACAGGAAGTCCTCTCCAGTTCTTCGTGGACGCCATTAACAGCGGCCACGTGACGGCGTTCGGCCCCGGGCTGAGTCACGGCACGGTCAACCGGGCCGCCACGTTCACCATCGTTACCAAAGACGCCGGCGAAGGTACCGACCGCACCAACCGACCGCTTATAGCAGCTAAGATCAACAGACATGTCACCTGAGCAAGGCACAGAAAGGGAATCTGAGAAACGCCGGAGCTCTGTTACAGTAACAGGCGCCTGAGCACAACAGGCGCTCACGTTGTGAAGTTTGTATAAAGTGTGGCACACGTTGGTGCATGAGGTGAAAATCCTCATTCGGCTGCAGGAGGTTTGTCGCTGGCGGTCGAAGGTCCATCCAAAGCAGAAATCAGCTGTAAAGACAACAAGACGGGACGTGCAGCGTCTCCTACCTGCCCACCGCCGCCGGAGACTACAACATCATCGTCAAGTTCGACGACAAGCACATCGCCGCAGCCCCGTTCAGCGCCAGGATCACCGTGAGCCGCCGCCGCCTCGCCGCCCGCTCCGCACACCTTCGGCGTTCTGACGTTTGTCTCTCGGTCTTTGTCCTCCAGGACGAGTCCACCCTGACGTCGCAGCTGAATGTCGGCACGGCGACGGACGTTTCTCTGAAGATCACGGAGACGGACCTGAGCAGCCTGATGGCGACCATCAGGGCGCCGTCCGGGAACGAGGAGCCGTGTCTGCTGAAGAGGCTGCCCAACCGGCACATCGGTACGTCCCTGAACCCAAACACTCACCACCCGGACCGGGACGGGGACAGGACCAGACCTCCGTTTGTTTTTCTCCCCGCAGGAATTTCCTTCACGCCCAAAGAGGTGGGCGAACACGTGGTCAGCGTGAAGAAGAGCGGCAAGCACGTGACCAACAGTCCGTTCAAGATCATGGTGGGTCAGTCGGAGATCGGAGACGCCAGCAAGGTGAAGGTTTACGGTCAGGGGCTGGTGGAGGGCCACACCTTCGAGGTGGCCGAGTTCATCGTGGACACCAGGAACGCAGGTGAGGGTTCAAACCCAGGGACCAAAGTGCACGGTTGAGCGCTTCGGCTTGGGTTCAGACCAGGACCGTGTGCGTCTGTCCGGCAGGCTACGGAGGTCTGGGTCTGTCCATTGAGGGTCCCAGTAAGGTGGACATCAACTGTGAGGACGTGGAGGACGGGACGTGTAAAGTGACCTACTGTCCGACCGAACCCGGAAACTACATCATCAACATCAAGTTCGCCGACCAGCACGTCCCCGGTACCCGGCGCCGGCGGCGTTACGAGCAGACGGTCTCAGTGTCCGCGGACAGTGGAACCTTTTCACGACGAGCTCGCTGATTTCCCTGCAGGGAGTCCGTTCACGGTGAAGATTTACGGCGAGGGTCGGATGAAGGAGAGCATCACCAGGAGGCGCCAGGCTCCCTCCATCGCCACGTGGGCAGCACCTGCGACCTCAACCTCAAAATACCAGGTGAGCTGCCGCTACCAGTTCCCCCTCCTGCCTCTGTCCTCCCTGCCTCCTGCTCTTCACCTCCTCTTGTTGGTTCTTCATCTCCTCTTCCTCCTGCTCCTCCTGCTCCTCCTCTTCCTCCTGCTCCTCCTCCTCCTCCTCCTGGTCACAGGGAACTGGTTTCAGATGGTTTCAGCCCAGGAGCGGCTGACCCGGACGTTCACGCGCAGCAGCCACACCTACACCCGGACCGAGCGCACCGAGATCAGCAAGACCCGGGCGGGCGAGACCAAGAGGGAGGTCCGGGTGGAGGAGAGCACGCAGGTCGGAGACCCCTTCAGGGACGTCTTCGGAGACTTTCTGGGCCGAGAGAGTCTGGGCGGCTTCAGTGGGATGCCCGCCGGCAGCCGACCACCGCTGCAGGACGGTGTGTGTGTGTGTGTGTGTGTGTGTGTGTGTGTGTGTGTGTGTGTGCGCATGAGTGTGTGATACTAAACTGACCCCAAACTGACTCCCGCAGCTTTCTAACACCTTTCTTCCTACCTGTCTGTCTCTGATGTGACTGCACTGTTGTAATTCCACGTGTGAACTGAGGGTGGCGGTGTCACTGCTTTGCTGTGTAAACAAAGTGATCAGATCATATAAAAGCAAAATCAGAGCGTGATTGATAACTAATGCTGCCGTGATTTCACGCTAAACTTTAGTTTTCTTTCTGTGTGCAGAAAGGTGATGAAAAACATCCAGCTAACACGAAAATGAAAAGCTCAAAGGATCCAGAGTCGATCCCTGAGGAACTCCAAACCTGAAGTCGCAGGATAAAAACACAACATTCCTTATATAAGATGTGAGGCTGGCAGTCATGGAATCATCTTTACAACTTTTTAAAATTAGAGATATAAAATGCTTCTAAAAAAAAAATGCAAACGTGAAATTGGGACAAACTTTCTCAGAAGTTTGAAGGGCCAAGGACCCAGATGTGATCCCTGGGGAACTCCAAACTTCAGTTTAGCAGGAAATAACACAGAATTATAAAACTTAATGAATCACTGACAAGTTTGAAAGGAAAAAAATTGAAAAGTACTTTATTGGTAAGTCCAATTGAATATAATAAATAATTATAAAGGATCAATAAAGTTACTAAATATTTGAATTATTTTTAAAGACAAACCATATTGTTAAAGTGACAAACAGGGAATCAGCATTGATCCGTATTTTTCCCTTAATAGTTACTTATCAGTTTCAAGGAGGGCTGTTTTGATTAAGTATATTGTGTGTAAAATAGGAGTAAATTGAAAAGAGAGTTGATCCATGAAGAATTCTAAATCCCAAAAACCCCTGAAACCCAGCAGCTTATGGAGTCTATCAAAGGTGGTTTTTGTACAGAATAAGAGCTACTCAAAAACCAAAATGTGCTTACACAAAGTAAATAGACATTTAAGGGAAAGACGGATCAGTGGAAAAAAATAGTACAAAAAATTCCCAATAAAACACAAGACATAAAATCACTAAAATACTTTAAACAGACAGAAAGCAAAATAAAAAGTAACAAGGACCCATAATTAATCCCTGATGAACTTTGAGCCTCAATTTAGCAGGAAAATTCTAAATATTGTTCTTAGAAAAACTTCCAGAACCCAGAAATGAATGAAGATTTATTAATGAAATTCAGGTTAAAACTGAATGAATAAACAACAACAGTGTGATTTATTACAGTTTGATGCTCGATGCAGGAGGAACAGTCTCCACCTGAACAAACCATCTGAGCCATGTCCTTCTGTTCCTCCTCTTCCTCCTCTTCCTCCAGGTGAGGCAGGCAGCCAGGAAATGACGGCCCAGGTTACGAGTCCCGGAGGGAAGACGGAGGACGCCGAGATCATCCGAGGGGAAGACAGCACCTACAGCGTTCGCTTCGTCCCGCAGGAGATGGGCCCCCACACCGTCAACGTCAAGTACCGGGGCCAGCACGTCCCCGGGAGCCCCTTCCAGTTCACCGTGGGGCCCCTGGGGGAAGGAGGGGCCCACAAGGTCAGGGCGGGAGGAACCGGACTGGACCGCGGAGTGGCGGGAATCCCAGGTGGGCTCCGACGTGAAGGCTCTGCATTGTGCAGCTTTTATAACTTTACAGAGTGAAGGTGTGGAGAAGCTGTGGTGTGTCGCTCGGCCCTGTGTTCAGCTCTGCTCAAGAAAATCTGGAACTGAGAAATGCTTTAAACCTGTTTAAGCATCTCACTTCCAAATTCAGCATACCATAGTTGCAGTCTTTTTTACGGTGTGGCAGTGACTACTGTTTAACATGTTCAAAGCAAATCCCAGAATTTGCTTTTTGCCCAGACTTTAAATTTTTTATTATAATGAATCGTAAAAACGAAGTCTCTTCCTCTTTTCTCACAGTAATGAAATATCAGTCTGTATCCGTTCAGTAAGACTCTGAAGTTCCCAAACTTCCCTGCATGAAAACCCTTTATTTCAGTTCAGATGGCTCAATACTGTAAAAACTATAAAGTAAGAAGACCCAGATACACTCCCTGAGTAACTCCAAGTGTCAGTTAGAGAGAAAGACACGGAGCAATTCCTCTGAACAGAACCATTTAAGAATGTGTTTTGATCACAGATTTTAGTTTTAAAAGATTCAATTGAGGTTTTCAGACTGAATCCAAATTGGTAATATGAAATAAAAATAGTCAATTTAAAAAAATCCTGAAATCGGGATACATTTTCTAAAAAGTATATATTTCTGGTGTGAATTTAAAAATGGGATCGTCCAGTGTGTAATCTCCTGCAGTACAATTCACCATTATATATCAGATATTTTCGGCGATAAAGACTTTATATAAAAATATCTAGTAATGTGTTTTGTCTGTCATGAATGAAGGTATCTTAAGTTTCCGTTTCAATGTTCACAACCAGCCAGCAGACTCTGATTTTAACTGAAATTCATGTTTGTGTGAAACATTAGTTAAAGTCAAGTAGGCCCCGGAACCAGGTCTGATCCCAGAGGAACTCCAAATGTTGATTCAGCCGAACTGAGAACACAACATGACAGAACGGCGAGCTCAGCTCATGCAAACTGGTTTCTGTCCTTCCTTCAGCTGAGTTCAGCATCTGGACCCGAGAAGCCGGAGCCGGAGGTCTCTCCATCGCCGTGGAAGGACCCAGCAAGGCTGAAATCACCTTCGAGGACCGGAAGGACGGATCGTGTGGCGTCTCCTACATGGTTCAGGAACCTGGTGAGACGCCGTCCTTCAGATTTGGAAGTGGACAGAGACATTAGCTGGCATTCCTGGAAACCTGATTCAATGAAAAACAGATGAAGGAAACAATAAACCACAAAAAATGTCTGAAATGAACTCTATAGTCCTGTGCAACGAGCTGTTTTAACAGTGATAGTCTTTTGAAAATGATTGAACATGAGAACACGTGCTATTAAACTGTTTTGGAGTTTTATTTTATTACTTATAACTTACTATGACACGAACCTTATTCTGAGTAAACTGCAGCAGTAGTCCCCGTAACGGATCCCTGAGGAACACCACAGCACCACTAACAGTGAGTCTGGGCCATTACGGCTTTCTCTTCTCCCTCCAGGCGATTACGAAGTGTCCATTAAATTCAATGACGAGCACATCCCCGACTCGCCGTTCATCGTCCCGGTCGCCACGCTGTCGACGACGCTCGCCGCCTCACCATCACCAGCCTGCATGTGAGCAGACTCGGTGCAGACCAGCGTTCGGTGAGGAGAACCGGTCTGTGAGGAGTCAGCTGATGCATGTCAGGACGTTCTATATCGAAGCTCGTGACGCGTCGCCGCCGGTATTAAAGGCAACAGTTTAATTTCTACGAATAGACTCGTTATAAATATCTGAAGGACGGCTTCACGCTGAGGATTGTATTTCTGTGACTCGGACACTTTTTCTGGTACAACTGCAGCGCGCTGTATTTAACCTCGCGTCTATTTATTAACGCGCCACAAAAAGTGACCTTTATCAACCTTTAGAAGTCAGCCGGGGTTCTGACGCCCCCGTGGGGAACATCGAGGTTTGGTTTGGTTTCTGTAGAATCAGCTGGATTTATTGGGGAGGTGAAGCTCAGCCTTTGGGTGATGTTTCACTCTGACTTTATAATAATGTGATGAAAAAGGGGAACGTGACCTTTGAAACCGACGTGCTGATAATAATCGAGGTTGGTCCCTGCTGGTCCTCAGGAGATGGGTCTGAAGGGGGTCAGGAGGCTTCGTTCGCCGTCCAGCTGAACGGAGCCAGAGGGCTGATCGACGCCAAGATCCACACGCCTCAGGAGCCGTGGAGGAGTGTTCATCAGCGAGCTGGACACCGGTGAGCCCCGGCGCTCCGGCTGAGAGCGACACTCTCCGGAGTTCCACAGGGATCAGATGTAGACCCTCCAGGCTTCGTGTTCTCGTCACATATCTTCATCTATAAATACACGACTGTTATTCGTCTCTATGCAGACGACGTTCTGCTTTACGATTCCTTCATCCTAATGATGTGAATCTGTGAAACAGATCAAACTTATTGCATTGCTCTTTATTGTTGTTCACCTTGATATATTTCAATCAGGAAAGGCTGGATAGTTTGATACATTTCCAAAATAAAAGTAACCCTAAATGTGCTAATTAAACACAATTATTCATGACTGATGCAGTGATTCTCATCCTGCTGAGGCTTGTTTCTCTTCCTGATCTGAATCCCCGTTAGTGACCTGGAAGCTGAAACCGACATCAACAGCTGACCCAACATTTCCAAATATTAATTCAGAGAAGCAAAGATGGAAAATTTGATGAGTAAAAAAAAAAAAAAAAAAAAAAAACAAATTAGAAATTTCTGTGATTATTTGCATTTTTCATGCAGTCTGTTTTTCTTTATGGTCTTAACTTTTCAGGTTTGAGATGTTTCATTGAAGCAACATCTAAAACAATATATCGAGTTACTTCTTAAAATAAAATACAAACACTGCCTGAGGTTTATGTAGATATATGGATTTCAATAAAATGACGATACTGAGTCTTGATGAAGACACTCAGCATGGCTCTTTTGTTTCCACAGATCAGCACGCCATCAGGTTCATCCCCAGAGAAAACGGCGTCCACTCGATCGACGTCCGCTTTAACGGGAGCCACGTGCCCGGAAGCCCCTTTAAGATCCGAGTGGGAGAACCTGGGCAGGCGGGAGACCCGGGCATGGTGTCGGCCTTCGGGCCGGGCCTGGAGGGAGGAACCACAGGTACAACGGCCGGCGGTCCCCGAGGACTCCCGGACGCCAGCTGGACGTTAACGGACACGTTTGACTTGTGGTTCAGGTGTGCGTCGGACTTCATCGTCAACACGTGCAATGCCGGCGCCGGCGCTCTCTCCGTGACCATCGACGGACCGTCCAAAGTGAAGATGGACTGTCAGGAGTGTGCAGAGGGCTACAAAGGTCTCCTACACCCCAATGGCTCCGGGAAACTACCTGATCTCCATCAAATACGGAGGACCCCAACACATTGTAGGAAGTCCTTTCAAGGCCAAAGTCTCAGGTTGGTCTCAGCACATCGGAAAATCATGCACCTTTAAAAAAATGCCAACCGGAAATGTTCTTTTTCACAGTGTTTCTCTTCACACTGACGTTGGTAGAAGGTTTTTACAGCATCGTTTTCCTGATACCACTGTCCCATTGGCAGCTAAAAAAGTTAAAGGTCCGCTCCATAAAAGCTGCACAATCCTGACTGAACTATGAAAAGTGAGACATTCAGCTGTCTGTCTCGCCTCCCGCAGGTCCACGTCTGTCCGGCGGCCACAGCCTTCATGAGACATCCTCCGTTCTCGTGGAAACGGTCACCAAATCCTCGGCGGCGTCGATGGGCGGCGCCTTCGCCTCTCTGCCCAAATTCTCCTCGGACGGCAGTAAGGTGGTGTCGCGCGGCGCCGGCCTGTCCAAAGCCTTCATCGGTCAGAAGAACACCTTCACGGTGGACTGCAGTAAAGCAGGTGAGGAGGGGAACTCGGAGCCGGGACGGGTCCCGGCGTTTTGGGTCTGGTCTGAGGAGTTCTTCCCGGTTCCCCCCGCAGGCACCAACATGCTGATGGTCGCGTCCACGGGCCGAAGACGCCCTGCGAGGAGGTGTACGTCAAGCACATGGGGAACCGGATGTACAACGTGACGTACACGGTGAAGGAGCAGGGCAGCTACATCCTCATCGTGGAAGTGGGGCGACGAGAACATCCCGGGCAGCCCCTTCCACGTCACCGTCCCCTAGAACTGAGCCGTCCTCCATCCCGCACTGAAGACTCTTCGCTCCCTGGACTAGAAACCTGGTCCCGCTTCACTTCTTCTGTTCGCCACTCCTCTCGTTTTGTGTTGAGATAACTGTGAAAAAAGGGGCAAAAACCAAAATCTCCTGAGCTGAAATAACTGGAGCGCAGCTGAAACACCGACACCGAACTCCATTTCTTACGCCTGGCTTTCACTCTCTTGTCGCGTCTTTTTGTTCATAATCAAATTTCTTTTTCACCAAACTCTTTTTCTGCTTTGTGCAGTTCAGTGGATGGATGCTAATGTGTAGGAGCACAGTCACTGATCAGCTGGCCCGGGTTTGGTATCAGGGTGAAGTTAACTGGAAATTAGCTACAACAGTCAAACTTGTTCCTTCGTGGTTTCCTGTGAATGCGGGTTAGTATTTCACCAACATTATAACTTAACATTTCCTCGGCCGAAGACAATCCAGCGTTTGCAAATCAGTGTTTTGCTCCTTTTGTTGCAGTAAAAACTAGTTTGCTCGAGTCAGGATCACGTTAACAAAAGTGTCTTCTGAGGTCAAGACACAAGTCAGTTTTTCAAAATGAGCTGCTTGTTTCCCAACAAAGAACTTACAGGTTGTTCTCTTCCTCATGAAAGTTTGATCGTGTCCATGCAAAGCAGTAATTCCTTTGACCAAAAAAAACAAAAACAAAACCAATATTCAGTTTGCCCGCGGTGTCTGAAAAGCTAAAATAGAGGTCGCACACTGTAAGCAAAAGTTCTCAGAGTTATCATCTCCGTCATGATGTTCTGTCTTCACGTAGGCTCAGCCTCTTGTGGTCATAAATCACCTTTTTGAGACGGATCTGCTGAGAACTCAGTCTGAAGCCACTGATTCAGGTTCAGCTGAAGACAATCTTTCCTTCACACCAGATTCAGATGCAGGTATTTTTAATCCCATTTTGACTGGATGTTTGTGAAACACTGTGGAGCTACAAAAAAAAAAAAAAAAATGCAACCACTTTAGCTTTTTTGTATGAAATCTAACAGAAGCCGGTTCAACCTGTGAGTGAAGTCTGCGGACAGACCGAGCCGTGACCTTAGGAAACTCTCGGACTTCGTTGTTATTTATTCTCTCCACTCTTTTCTTTGACAGAAAAAGGTCTTATCGATTGGAGGAGTCAGTGAGGAGGAGGAGGAGGAACTTCTTTATTCTGGACGATCAGTTCAGAAATCAAACCAACGTTATGCTTTAGTTTTTTTATGACCACAGGAGGGCGCTGTAGAGAAGCCGCAGGTAGTGAATGTTTGGGGGAAATAAACGGATATATTACAGAGTGACATTTTATAGTGATGATTTTTGTATGTGAGTGGAACAAAGTGGAACTGTTTGATATGTTGGCGCTCGGTTTGAGATTGTGCAGGCATAATAAACCTTTATTCTGAAACACGCCATCCGGAGACGGAGTTATTCGCATTTCCATGACAAAAAAAAGGCAAATCAAGATGTTTGTCTACAAGCAACCGCAGCTGGAGGCCAGCAGGGGGCAGCAGAGACCCACCATGTCGGTTAACCAGCAGGGGGTAAAGAGAAGGTGCGGGTCCCAGAGAGGGTCCATCACGCCCAGGACCTGAGGACCTGTTCAGGTCTTCAGAGGACAGGTTTCTGTTCCGGGGTTGTTGTGTCGACTTAAAAATAAAAGCAGGAGATTAAACATAAAAACAAAGATAAACCTGACAAGTCTATTACCAAAGTATGATTGTGTTAAAAGTTAGTGTCAGTAACAACTTTGATTAAGAACTTGTTTTTTTAATTAGTTTAAATTTCACAGAAAGTTGAGGCGTGTTTTAGTCACGTGAGTAGAAACAACCAGAAGCAGCTTGTTTCTGTAACTCTGATGAATTCATGTCTGATGTGAAGAGACGAGTCTCCGCCGGATTGTTTCTGCTTTTTTCACCGATTCCGGTTGTTCTTCCTGTGTGCGCGTGTGTGTGTGTGTGTATGTGTGTGTGTGTGTGTGTGTGTGTTTCGGGGGAGGACACAGTGTTCAGTCTTCGGTGAGACGGCTCTTCAACGGTGTCGGCTCCGCGCGCGCTCGTGTGTGTGTGTGTGTTTACGCTCGCCGGTCCTCACAGAGGCAGTAGGACCGGCGCTCGCGCGTGTCGGTCCACCTTAAATGCGCGGCGGCGCCCCACGTGACCGTATTCCTGGAAAGTTCCTGGAAACGCTCCTTTTGTGCCCCGCTGGTCCCGCCGCTCCCGCCGCTCGGTGCCCGGCGCTCAGTGCTCACATCCAGCCGGGCTTCGCTCCGGGCTCCCGGTCAACGCGCCGCTCCGTGTCCGCTGCCTCCGCGTCGTTTCCCCGCGGGCCGCGCGCACGAGCAGCCCGCCAGAGGAGGCTCCGCCGCGGGTTCCGGACCGGCGGGCCGCTCCCGCCGACATGCGGGGCTGCTGGCGGAGGAGAAGCCGGCGCCGCAGCCTCTGAGCCCCGCTGCCCGGTGAGTCCGCTCCGCCGCCCGCATTCAACCGCATCAAGGCCGCCGTGCGCCTCATCAGTAAATACTGCTCTTTTTTATTTTATTTTCACTTCTGTTCATCTACTCGAACCACAAACACAAATATTCTGTATTCTTCATCTCATAAAATGCCACATTTCAGTGTAAACAAAGACTGAAACGTGTTTTCCATTAAACTACATCTTTGCCTTGTTTGTTATTGCAAACTGGCTCCTGTCACTAATTAATTGACTCACACTGATCACCGTGTGTGTGTGAATTACACACACCTCAAAATATTTCATGTTGACTTAATTCTCTTCTTGTTTTTGTCCGAAAGAAAAGAGGAATAAATATCTAATACAGGGGTGTCAAACATAAGGCCCGCGAGCTAAAGAGGCTCCAATCCAGCCCGACAAACCACCAAGTAAATAATCAGAATGTGAAAAGAATAATTTATTTTTTAAAGAAATAACCAAGAGTAACAGACAGTGAGACGAGCAGAGATACGGAAACCAGCTGCTTCGCTGCGATCAAGCAAAGCCGCTTCTGGAGGAGCTGATAAAAACATGCAGAATGACACAGCTAACCAGAACTAGAACCAGAACCAGAACCAGAACCCTAACTAGAACCAGAACCCTAACTAGAACCAGAACCAGAACTACAACTAGAACTAGAACCAGGACCAGAACCAGAACCAGAACTAGAACTAGAACCCTAACTAGAACCAGAACCTTCACCAGACAGGACGGCTTTAGGACTTCTCAGTATTTAGCACTTGTTGTTTTCTTTAAAACTGTTTTTATGTTGCGATTGTCTTCATTTTCTGCAGCACCTGCTTGGTTTTGTGAAGCTACAGACATTTTTATCACGTATTCTCTGCACTGCAGCACAGAAAACCTTTAAAGTTTTAATGTAAAGGTTATAATTGGACAATTTTACCGACCAGGGACTCAAGATGATGTTAGGATATTTGTGGCAACTGAAATAAAATGTCTATGACACCAATGATCTCTTATATTAAAAATATATAAACTTTTCAGTAATCTTCATGTCACTGTATATTGTGATGGGAAATAAAATTAAGAATATTTGTTTCAACATACTGAAAGATTGACGTTGTCATTGGCTTATTGGTTTATTAAAACTTGCGTGTTTTTCTTTTAATTCAGTTAAATATATTATTTCTTCTCCTTTTGTTTCATGTTCAAAATCAATAAATAAAATCAAGTCAAAATATTATTTAAAGCCTGTTTTTTGGTCAAGTGATGCCAGGGAACGTTTAAACCGCCAGCTGCGAAAAAAGCAGGAAATCATGGATTTTTCTTTAAAATGGTGAAAACTGGCAGTTTGATGAAGTCAAATTTCAAAGGTTTCAATTTTTCTATAATTTCTGTGGCAGTAATGTTTCCTCACCCACCATGATTCTCACTAAGTTGTCTTAGAAACAGCATCTGAACATTTCCTTGGTGAGCTGATTGTTGCTTTAATTTGAATTTCTATTAAAAAATTCAAAGAATTTACCTTATTTTACCAATAACTGGCTTGAAAAAGTTTCTAACAAGATATTTATGAAGCATTTTTTACACCATACTTTATTTTTCACTGAGTCGGTTTTCTTTTTAATCCTGCATCAGCAGATGTGATGCTTTACACAACACGCTTTTCAGAAAGTCACTTTTTGAAGTTACTTCCACTTCCGGTCCTCTTTCTAACCGCAGTGATGGGATCACGTTTGATTTCCCGCTGAGCAGATTAAAGAAGATGATAAAAACAACGTCCTGCTCTGTTTGCTCAGCTTATCTGATTCTTTTTGACAGTGTAATGCGGAATATTCTCACTTTCAGGGTTTCTCAGTGCTCCTTTGTTTAACGATCCCTCAGATCAAACGCAGGATCATTTTCTAGAAATAAAATGGAAAAACACCATTTCAAGCCAAATGTTTCCTGTTTGTGAAAGTCCTTAAAGCATCGGTGCTTTTCACTGTCTGATGGGCGTTACGGTTCGGGTCCAGGGTTAACCTGGGGTTGGGGTTAGGGTTTAGGGGTGATGTAGGGTCAGGGTTTGGGTTAGCCTGAAACGCAGTGAGTTGAGGAAACACTGAGGAATTGTGCTCTGGAAACTCGGGGACTTTGAGGAAGCACAGTCACTTGTTTCCTAATCTGATTACATTTTATATTAGATTATTTCTGATTGAGGGAACGCTGAAGATGTGATAAAAATACAGAATGTTCTATAAAGGGAGTCTGGTGTGAAACCACAGAAACTTTTAGTTTCTAAGAAAAAAAAAAACTTGTGGAAAAGATGTAATGAATTCTCCTCTGCTTGAACCTGCAGCAGGAAACAGGAAGCAGGTTTCAGAGCTCGGTGGTCCTGCCGCTCCGGGGCTCCGGACCCTGAACCCCGGAGCCGCCCGATGACCTGCCAGTCCTCCGAGTCCTCCGAGACCATCGAGGGCGAGCGGCGGGCCGACGGCAGCCGCAGGACGGTGGAATCGGACGAGAGCCGCATCGCCTCGGCCATGAAGGACCTCAGGAAAACGGGTGGGTTTGACACCTCAGTGGTGCAGCTTCGTTTTCATCTTCACTCGGTGTTTTCTCGTTAAGTTCAACCTTTCCTGCATCTGCCGCTGCGTCAGGTTGGTACTGGGGCGGTCTGACCGCCAACGAAGCCAAGGAGCTGCTGCAGGACGCCTCTGAGGGGACCTTCCTGGTGCGGGACAGCTCGCAGAGGGACTTCCTGTTCACCATCTCGGCCATGACGGCGGCCGGCCCCACCAACCTGCGCATCGAGTTCAAGCACGGGAAGTTCAAGCTGGACTCGGTGGTTCTGGTCAAGCCCAAACTCAAGCAGTTCGACGGCGTGGTGCACCTGGTGGAGCACTACGTCCAGCTGTCCCGCGCCTGCGACCGGCCCGCCGCCGCCGCCGCCGCCGCCGCCGCCCCCCACCCGCAGCCGGCGGCGCCCAACGGCACGGTGCAGCTGCTGCTCACCAGGCCGGTTTACACCGCCACGCCGTCGCTGCAGCACCTGTGCCGCATCGCCATCAACCGGCGGACGAGGCGGGTCCAAGACCTGCCCCTCCCCAACAGACTGAAGGACTACCTGACGGACTACGCCTACAACGTGTAGCCCCTTCCCAGCATGCACCGCTGCTCCCACAGGGACGAGTGGGCGTGTCTCCGTCTCTTCTGACAGGGAGTGACGTTAAATGAGGCCCGAGGTCGAACCGCCGCCGAACCCTGCGACCCCCGAGGAGACGCTGCAGACCACCCGATGGGCTCCTCCTCCAGGGACCCAGGAACTTCTCATTTCCTTCAAACTGCATTTTCTGAATGGACTCTGGTCGCTGGTCTGAAATTCAGCCTCGCTGCTCTGATTCCACGGTGATTCTTTAGATTCCTGTTTAAATGGCGACGTTTTCAAGTGAAAACGAAAATATTTCCGTGGAGTTCCGGGTGTCTGTTCACGGGAGAACGGTGTTTGGTGGTCAACTTTTTGAAAACGGCTCCCCAAGGTGGAGCTTCTCAAACGCTCCGTCTCCGTGGAAACGGGGAAAACACAGTAAATCGTTCTCCTGCATGAGTGTCCTGACTCCCAGTCCAGCTTCTCCTGCCCGCTTCAGAATTGAGTCCATCCCGCTTCTTCGTCTGTCTCCGTTCGAATGTCGGTTTTCTCACCGTTTAATGTTTGTTGTATATTCATCACTTCATCACTGAAACAGCCAATAGTGGGCCATCACGATAATTATATCGTTTGCAGCTTTTCTGTGTCGACGGACATCGTTTTCTAAATGTTGCCGTAAGAACGCGAAGCTTGACTGAAGCGATGATGCAAAACGATCCGTCTGCAGTTGAAACTTTGTTTAATCGGAGCCTCAGACTCTGAAACCCTCCAGATGAGCTGACAGTGTCCGTGCAGCAACACTCCTGTACACTGGGGGCAGCAGAGAGTCGAATTTCTTCTTCTGCTGTTGGACTGAATGCATGAAGATGGTTGAAGTGTCTCACTGTACCACCTGCTGGTGCATAGTGGTATTACAGGTCGCATGAGGCTGTTAGCTTCAGTAAGTTTCTCTGCTTCGTTGTCACTTCATCTTTATGTTTTTATGCTAAATAGATTCTTCAGGAAAGCCCCTGCAGCCAAACACAAGAGAATTATCTGAGATGAACACCTAAAGGTGCAGATTAAACTTGAATTTTTAAGGCGATATTCTGTTAAATTATATTTTCTTAATTAAGTTTAAATTTTTTTTAACAAACTTGACAAGTGTCAATCTTTATTTAAATTTTATTTATTCCTGCCACACAGTCAAGGACATCGTTTGTTTTGACTTCATTTCCCTTTAAAATCAGACTCTCTGGAGTCTGGACAGTGGATTAAAAAGTTATTTAATGAGTAAATGTTTGAAAAAAGACCTATCTGCTCCCATTTTTTAATGATGATTCATTTATTGCCGTGTTGATGTTGATGTTGTCAACTGACGTCTCTCGTCGACCTGAACATCGACCGCCTGATGTCAAACCTCTGGAACCCGCAGCCAAAACCAACACGGCCGGGTCTCTTTGTTCCTGCGTGTAAACACGGCTCAACGAGCTCTCTGATTGGCCGATCGATGGCCGGTGACCATGAACGTTGAAAACAAGCGGGCGTCCTCCCAGCTGCCCGTGTTTTCCTCAGAGCCGCTGTTTGACCTGTGTGGGCTCCCGTAGACTTTGAACCTGCGGTGTGAAGCACCTGCGGCTCTCAGCCAATCGCGGCGCTGCAAAACAAGTCGAAACGAGGTGGAATCTGAAATACTAACAGCGTCCAACCGGAAATCTTGAAAAACATTGATGTGCAAGCAAACAAGCATTGATAAACAACCAAACTTCATTCAAACAAGTTTTTTTTTTTTTTGGAAATGTTTTGGATCCTCCAATAAATTCAGCACCATAAATGACTAAATTCAGCTAAAAATATATATATAAATAAATTTAGATGAAAAAATTCAGTATTAAATTGTTCAGTATTAACTGAACCATCAGTTTTGATGTACTTGAATAAACATTTTGAAATAGTGTGAAAATGTACAATCCTTCAGTAAACTCAGCAGGTGCGTTAACTTTTCCCAGCAGCCATTAACTCGGAGTCTGTGAATTTATTGTAATCCCGACTAAACCGGAGTTTCGGAGTGAAGACGATGGCGTTTGCCTCCAGGGTTTCGTGACTCCCAGTCCATTCTTCAAATCGCAATCCGGCTTCATCGTCTGTCCTTGCAGATGTCTGTACTCTCCACTGTTCATGTTTATAGTTCTCAGCCTGCATGTGTGTGGTTTCATTACAAAAACAGCTGACAGCGCCCCCTTGTGGCCTGGCATGCTAGCTACATCGTTTTCAGAGTTCCTGCCGTTTGCCTGTAAATGGATGTCGTTTTCTAAGCGTTGCAGTGTGAATACCAGACTTTTCTGAATCGAAATTGCAAAAAATGATGCATTTTCACTGGAAATGTTGCCATGTAAACGGGTCCTAAATCTTTGCCACTGGATTTATTATTTTTTTGCTTTGTCAGCCATACTCCATTCAAAATTTTAATAGGATTTCTTGCTGGTAAGTGTCTTTTTTCACCCTGCAGGTTATGAAATAATGAATAATGATTATGGTCAATGCTAAAATATTATTTATACTGTTAACGGTTAGGTTAACTGAAAATATATACAAATTTTTTAAATTGACAGATCTGGAAAACCTCTCAAGAAACAGACCAGAAAGGGTTTTTAAATAAAATTCTGACTCCACTCAGAAAATGTGTGTTTTTAGGATTTTCCTGGTCATCATCCAATCAGAGGTCTGCCCTGTGGCCCCGCCTCCTCTGGGCAGTTGGGTCACATGAGGCTAAAGGGGGCGTGTCCTGATGCTGCTGATGTTTTGCTCCTCGTGGCCAATCAGTTGAAGGGTGGGTTTCCTGTTCATACCTGCTGTGGTGACTTTTTAAAGTATTTATTCACACTGTGTTTTCTTTTTCTGGTACTTTTGTTAAGACGCTGCACTGACTTGTGCTCGTTCCTTCTGTCTGATCAATAAAGTTTTTATATGGTGCTTCTTCATCATGTCACCCTCTTCATTCCAACAGTTTTTTTTTTCGGGGGGTGGGGTGGGGGGGGGTGCCAGAAACAGGTGATTAGATATATTTATGTGTTATATAAAGTATAAGGTCTGCAGACATCAATTGTAACACTATTAAATTGTCATAAAAATGTGTTACAAATTTGTGCTGAATTCATTCAGTTGTCATTTGATCGTATGAAAATTCACTAAGGGGAAATTTAAGAAGTTGCATGTTAAAAGTACTACTCTAATATAATATAATATAATATAATATAATACTATGCTAATGTAATGAACTAAACTAATATAATATCACTATACGTGTGTACCCGTCTGTTAAAGTATCAGTTATGAATGTGTTACATTGAGTGTAAACGTGTATGCGTGTGTGCGCGCGCGCGTATGCTTGCCACTTGTTTTTGTTTGTAAAACTTGAGTTCCGCATGTTTGTTTCCAGTCGAGCATGATAACAGTGATGCACACAGTCATGGCGGCGGTAGGTCCGGTTGTCTGAGGAGTCCGGTGTCTGCGCGGGGTCTGGACCGGGTCTGGACCGGGTCTGGACCGGGTCTCCGCGCCTCCCATGGACCCGGCCCACCGCGCCGTGCTGCGCCGCCTCCGGGTGGAGCTGTCCGGGCAGCTGCTGGTCAGCGACGCCGTCCTGCCGCTGCTCTTCCAGGAGGAGGTGCTGACGGAGGCGCAGGTGGAGGACATCGAGTCCCGGAGCTCCGAGCGGCAGAAGGCGCTCCGCCTGCTGGACCTGCTGCCGAGCCGCGGCCCGCGGGCCTTCCCGGTCTTCCTGCGGGCCCTGGACGACTTCAGCTGGGTCCGAGAGCGGCTGCTGGAGGAGCTGCGGGAGGCCGGACCGGGACCGGGACCAGGACCCGGACCCGGAGCGACAGGTGAGCCCTGATGGCGTCACAGCCAGGTGTCGAGAACTGAGTGAAAAGTGAGAGAAAATGTAAAAATAATAATAATAATAATAATATTTTATTTATTTCAAAAACAGAAATAAAATGACCTTAAAAATTACCCTAAAGAAATCACAAAATGACCAAAACTAACAACGTGAAGCGGTGACCCACTGGCCTGACCTACAAACGACCATCCTACCAGTGAAAAGCTCCGAACAGAAAACACAATGGGATCTTAAAAAACACAAATTGTCTCCAAAATACACATTTCTGCTCCTTGCACCTCTGGAAAAGCTGCGGACTATAAACACATTGCAGGTGAGATGGGCTCAGTGTGGCGTCAGAACTGCTCCCGGTTCTCAGCAGAGCCGTGATTCGTGGTTGATTCCAGACCTGAGGAGGTTCCTCTGTGACTCCGCTGGATCATTTTCTGGTGGCGCCACAGCAGCCACTTCCTGTTTAGTAGATTCCATACTCTGGAATTGCTCTGCAAGGAATTTTTTTTCTCCCATTTAAAATCCGGATAACAGGAGACAATCGGATTTGTCTCCTGCTCCGTTTACACGGCAGCGTTTCGGAAATTCAGATTTCATTTCTGCTCCATCTCTGCTGTTTTGTCCCGCAGAGCCGCGGCGCCCCCCGGAGGCCGTCCTGCGCCGCGTGCCGTCGGACCGGGAGCTGTCGCGGCTGGCGGCGCGGCTGGGCGCCCGCTGGGAGGAGCTGCTGCTGGAGCTGGGCCTGACCCCGGAGGACGTGTTCCGTTGCCGTGCCGACCACGCCCTCAGCTCGCAGGCCGCCGCGCTCGCCGGCCTCGTCCGCTGGCGGCGCGCCGGAGGGCGAGGCGCCACAGTGCAGCGGCTGCAGGACGGTCTGCAGGCGGTCGACCTGCACCCGTCGGTCCTGGAGGACATCCTCACCGCTGACCTCTGACCTCTGACCTCTGACCTCCTGCTGCCGCCCGAAGAGAAAAAGAAAAACTTTTTGATGAAACCACCAAAATTTTGTATCCATGTGATTTTTTTTTTAATGTGTTTTTTATTGTGTTTTTGTTTTTGTTACAGAAAAGTCTGTTTCCACGGAAACAGTGCAGTCAGTATGCCAGGCCACAAGCTGGCGCTGTTGCTTTTTTCTAATGAAAGCACCCATTTTTGAATTAAAATGTAGTTTTATTTCCCAAATCTTTTTGTAAGCATGAAATGTGTTGTGAAAGAATGTTTGCAAAGCAGAGCAGCATTTTCAAATAAAACTTTTGACAGTTTCCCGTTTCTTTCTTCTTTTCTGTGGAATTATTTGAAATCTTCAGACGGTCAAAAGAAAAACATCGACTGCTGATCTCAGATTGTGGAGGGGATGTTTACGGCAGAACTGAAACCTTTGAAGAGAATCTGAGAGGAGAAACTCTGACTGCACTAAAATATGAAAAGTTCCTTTAAATACTGCAGCTCCCTCCCACACACACACACACACACACACACACACACACACACACGCAGTCCAGCGTTTTCCTGGAAGTCAACCCAAATCGTTCTTTCAAGAAACCTCATGGAGTTCCTGAAACACTTGGTTAAACACACACACACACACACACACACACAAGCACACGTGATAAAAACACTTACACAAACACACACCCATATTAACACAGTATGCACACATACTGAAACACACACAGTAACAGTCACCAACACACACTTTAACACACCAACGGTAACAAACACACCGAAACACAACAAGCACATGGTAACAAACATGCACGTGCACACTCACAATGTGTTGTTGAGTTCCTGAAGAGCAAAAGGAGGAAACGGGTTTTTTTAAGGTGGACTGAAGAGATTTTTTTTTTCTTCGTCTCAATCTTTCAGATTTTCACTTCTCTCGTTTTTAATCCAAAAACAAAACATGAAGCGAGTTGTAACGAATAATTAGATGATTTTAATGTCGTTTCAGCAAAATAGCACAAATCTTGATTTAAAACGTGAGGGGTGGGGGAGTGAAAACACTCCAATAAATGCTGATAAACATATAAATAAGCTCTGTTTGTGTATTTAAAGTCCTCATCGCGCTGCCCGGGAAAGAGACCAACACAGAACTGAAACACGCTCTGATCAGTGCAGCGACAAACCCGCAGAACCTGAATTAATCCAGTTTATCCAGTGATCGTTTCCCTGCATGAACAACACCAGTCAGATTTCATCCTCGTGTTTAAAGCTGCTTCTCATCCCGGTTTCCTCATTCAGGGCTGCAGAGGCCGGAGGAGCTCCCTCTCCAGATGTCAGAGAACATCTGGCGCCAGCTGAGTGGCGGATGGAGGCCCAGCTCTCTTCACAGAGCCTCAACTGTCAGCGAAAGGTGAGAAGTCATTAGAATATTGTAAACTGCTTTAACAAAATGTGATTTTTATCTGTTCACTCGGGATAAGGTCAAAAATTGACAAATAAAATGATTCCAGATGAACAGAAAGACGCAAGTTAAAATAAAACCCTACTTCGTATGTGTGTTGGAATGATAAAATAGAGAATGATTTAAATATTTTCAAAAATGTCTCATTTGTTTGAGATTCATTTTAACAAATTGAAAACAGACTGAAATCTGTTCAATGTAATGTGTCGTTTTCACCAGCAGGGGCAGAAGGCTGTCACGTTTTATTGGCTGACAAATGAAATGAAGCATAAGATAAACATTAACTTTAGAGCTGAAAAATAATTAAAATGAACATTTTGATGAAGAAAGTTTTTAATTTCTAATATGAAATCAGGAAAATATTTAAAATTTAAAAATTGTCAAATGCAGCTGGAGAAATAAAAATGATAAAAACTCGAAATAGTTGTTAATTTGTGTGTTTTTAAACATGTCAACACTTTAGGGGTTTTTGAAAAATGACTGTGTGCAGTGTAGTGAGGAGGAAGAGAAGAAACGTCAAGAAAGAAGTTCAAGAGATGGAAAAATTAAAGAAATATCGACATTACGTTTGGAAATTAAGAAAAAAGGAAAGTCAGTCATTTAGGCTATAATTGAAGATTCTGAATCTGAAAGACCATATATACAAAATTTAAAGAAATAAATGTAACATATTGCAAAATAACTTCAATTACAGTTTTAAAAACAATAAAAAGGGAAAAGAGTGAATTGTAAATGAGGGAATAGAATTAATTAGTTAATTGTAAGAAAGGTTAATTAAAGTGAGGGTAAAATTTAATTCAATACATATTTTTAAAATATGTCGGGTGTGAAATCAGATTGAAATAAAATACGCTGCTTTGATTGGATTGAAGGGGAGAGAGGTGATGGAGGAGGAGGAGGAGGAGGAGGAGGAGGACCTCCGCGTCTCCGTGCAGCCTCCGGAGCTTCAGGGCGGGGCGACGCCGCGCAGCAGCAGCAGCAGCAGCAGCAGCAGCAGCCTCATCCCGCCGACCGACACCGACACCGACACCGACCTCCCGCTCGTCTCCGGGCCGCGGCATGGCCCCCGCAGCCCGGCCCGCCTCCTGCCACAGCCCGCGGGTCCGCTTCCAGCCGCAGCCGGTGCCGAAGCTGATGAAGAGGCAGACGGAGGGGAGCCGATAGAGCGGCGGAGCGACGCAGAGCGCAGAGCGGCGGGGGGCGGCGGCGGCGGCGCGCGCCGCTCCGGTGCGGCAGAGCAGCCTCTTTGTTTGGATGCGCGGCGGACTGACGCCGCTCGGGCCGCGGCGCTCCGCCGCCATGCTGGCCCCGCTGCTGCTGGCCGCGCACCTGCTCGGCCTCATCCAGGTAAGGCCGCTGCGTCTGGAGGAGGGGAGCCGGGACGGGGGGCCGGGGAGCCGGGACGGGGGGCCGGGACGGGGGGCCGGGACGGGGGGCCTCTCGCCGCCGCGCCGCGCCGCGCCGCCGCGTCCAGACAGGCGGCGGAGGCTTTGTTCGGCCGCACCGGCATCGGTTCCGTGTGTGTGTGTGTGTGTGTGTGTGTGTGTGTGTGTGTGTGTGTGTGTGTGTGTGTGTGTGAGAGAGAGACAGAGACAGAACGCGCGCGCGCTGCGGCATGCGAGCGGCGGCCGCGAGGCAGAAAGGGGCTCCGGGCGGCCTGCAGAAAGTGGGTCAGTCGGCTGCAGCATCACACACACACACACACACACACACACACACACACACACACACACACACACACACACACACACACACACACACACTGACATATCACAGCTCATATAACGCCACACATATTCACATTTAAACACAAACACACACATACAAACATACATTCAGAGAGAAAGAGCTGCAACACACACACACACACACACACACACACACACACACACACACACACACCAGAACACACATCTTCAGACACAACGCACACACAGAGAACCACAGACAGAGGCTATAAACTGATCACAGACTCGGTTTCTGCACGAAGAAGAAATATATACGTGTTATTAGTGTGTACTGAAGCAAATCCACGAGAACATCTGAAAACATTTTAAAAAATCAAGTTGTAAATTTGGAAAAAAAATTAGGATAAGCAAAAAACCCTCTAAACTTTCAAGGATTGATCAATTTTAATAGAATCAATCAGAGAAATGTCATCAAAGCTTTCAAAAGAAACGACTGAATTTAAAACATGCAGTCCTGAGTGAAAAATAAAAAAAGATCAATTGAATTCACCAGTCAACGTTTAAAAGTATTGAGAATTCATCTGTCATTGTCTGTTTTTCATTATTTTAAGAGTCAAAGTAGTGAAGTTATCCATTAAAATAGGTCATTTTATTCAAATCTGCATTTTAAAGTAAGATGTTTAAAAACACATTCCTTGAGTTTAGCAGAGAAGCTGCAGATTTTTCATGAAATTTAGAAAAAACTGAGGATGAAGAGGATACATTATTGGAACTTCTGACAGTTTGGACCAAAGTTCATGAATCAAAATATGAAGAATGACACGAGAGATGTTTATTTCAGTAAAAATATCCAGTTTCATTAAAAATATAGTTAAAACCTTCCATCATTTTTTGAATCTGTGACGTGATAAGCTCTGCGCTCTGAAATGAAGCAATAATAATAATAATGATCTAGAAACGAGCTGTCAGGCGGTGAATCAGCAGCACCGACGGCGAAAATGAGATTTTTCTCATCTTCTCTTCTCTGAACCGTCGGCTTGACCTCAGGCGACCTCAGGTTTCTCATCTTTGACAGAAATACGTTTATTTTCACAAAAGCATTTCAGTGCTGCTGTGGATCAGTGTGCTGCTCTCATGGTGCAGGGTCCTTTATCCGATTCCCAAACCGACGAAACAGATCCAGAACAGTGAGAGTGACGGGCTGGTCCTGGTCCTGGTCCTGGTCCTGGTCCTGGTCCTGGTCCTGGTCCTGGACCGGGCCCTCTGGGGAGCGCTGCAGCAGCGTCGGGGTTAATCTGCTGGTGTGAAGCTGCGATAATCTGAGCCGTAATCAGGGAGTCGGCAGACGGACCGGACCTGCCGCTCTAATCGGTTTACACACTGAAACGGGTTCTGCTGCCAGGACCTGGACCCGGCTCCAGAAGAAGGGCGAAAACAACCGTGACAGGATCCCGGTTCCAGCCGCTGGACGTTTTCCCCCAAAATCCTGATCTCCATGTTTTTTCCGAAAATTGCATTTTACTCCACGAGCCTACCTGCAGCCCAGTTCTGGGTCAAAACTACGAACAAACTGCAACAAAGACATGATTAGAACCACCAGCTGCACAAAGCAGCATGCGCTTCAAATGTTACTGCTTAAAGACGAGGAAAATCACAGCATTATAACCTGCAGACATCCACAAATCCACGTTTCAGTGCAAATGAATCCAATTCAGAAAGTTTTGAACATTTCAGCATCGTGAAAGTTTTAAACTTTGTGAGCTGAAGCAAAATACTCTGAATCCTCCAGTAACTGAAGATACAGCAATGACTCAGCTGGATGCAGTCGCCTCACCGGCCGGACTCGGCCCTCTGGGGTCCAGGGTTTGGCCCACGGACCATATGTTTGACAGAAAACATGACAAACGCTCGCTCCTCTCAGAACTGTATCAAACATTTTAAAGCTGTTCTGAAGCGTCCGGGTCCGGATCCCGCTGGGCCCGGCGGCTTTACGGCTGCTTCCTGCCGCCGCTCGGCTTCACGGCGTTTAGTTCTCGGTGGTTCTGTGACTGGAACAATGGGTGCCGGCTCGTGGCCCGGCACGCCGTACGAACTGGCACTGCCGTGTAAACGAGAAACTCGTGCAGAAAACGATGCATTTTCACGGGATTGCTGCGTGAACGGCGCCTGGAGGGGGATTGATTCCACTGAAGGAGAATCAGAGGAGGGGAAACGGAGCAGGGCCTCGGCCGGCGCCGAGATGTGCTTCTGTTGAGCCTTGTGTCTCTTTGTGTCGGCGTTTTCTTTAGAGAAGCTGCGTTCGGCGGGAGGAGGGAGCTGTCGCTCGGCTTTTGTTCCCGGCCGAAGCGCTCCGCAGGACTCCTTTCAGAAAAGTGCAGATTTCTCTCCGGACAGGAACAGAAACAGCTGCAGAGCGGAACGTCGAGAAGACAAAGTGCCCAATCATGTTTCTGCTTTCAGAAGAGGTTAGGCCTGAAGCTGAAGCAGCTAGCTTCCTGCTAGCTTCCCGCTTCAGCGCTAACTAACTTCAGCGTTCCCAGAAGAGAGGAAGGAAAAGCAGGACTTCGTTCACTCAAGTCAGCTTGACAGTAGAAACGCTGGAAACTGACGACTCAGCAGCTCCTTCTGGAGACTAGGAGCAGGTCTTCCTCCTCCTCCTCCTCCTCCTCTTCCTCCTCCTCCTCCTCCTCCTCCTCCTCCTCCTCCTCTTCCTCTCACACACGAGAGTGATTCCAAAAGTAATCACAGTTCCAAGGTGAAGTTCTGATGAACTCTGTCCCTGACTTGACGTAATCCTGGTCCCAGTCTGGTTTTTCTCAAGTGGTCCTGGTTTTATCCGAGTCCCTGATCCCTGACTCGGTCCTGCCTCTGATGTAGACCCGGTCTCGACCCCCCCTCAGCCCCCCTCAGCCCCGAAGGTTCAGGGGGAGACATTAGCATTCATGGCGACCTCGGCACAGTTTCCATGGTAACCCCTCCCCCTCTGCCTTTCATCTCAGTTGCCGTGGAGACGGGGGATCAGCGGCCCGCCGGTGACGAGTGACGACTGTTTCTGACCGCAGCGCCTCCGTGCGTGTGTTCATACGCCCGTGGAAGTAGTCCCTCAGGAGCAGGAGCTTCTCCTTTCAGTGCTACAGCGGTTCACTGTTGCCATGGCAACAATGGACGGGGTGTGACTTGTCCGCTTGGTTTATTGACACTGTCAGTTTAGTGAAAACAGCTGACAGTGAAATCGGTTTGTGTGAAGGTGTTTTTGTTTGTTTCTTCTATAAAATGACTTTAAGGAGAAACTTTTTGTACATTTTTGTCACTGAAGGTTTATTTACATGGTTTTTTGACCGTTTTGCTGTGAGGCGACAGTCAGACAGTGGAGTGTGACTGACTCCCGCCTGTCGGAGGTCTCCAGCAGATTCATTCATTCATCCCTTCATCCGGTCTGGCTGCTCAGCGGTTGATGAGTCACTTGTTGTTTTTTTCCGTCGTGTCACAGATTATTAATGTGGGTCAGGATGAGTAATCCCACTTTAAAAACACACACACACACACACACACACACACACACACATTTGTTTGCTTTCACTGACCTGAGTACAGATGTAATCCCATTACTGACAGTTACAGCAGGAGGATCAGGTCCTCGGACTGCAGCAGGACGGTTTTAATAAAAGTTTATCTCCTCAATCTGATCTCAGGAAGATGAAGAGAAAAACACAGCAGGCGATATTAACAACACAACAACAACAACAACACAACGCCGACACCGGCCGCTCCATCCACTGGTATCAGCAGAACCACGTGGCGCCGCTTTATGAGGGTCCTGATGTGATCTCCGTGCAGAGCTCGTGGGCCTTCCGGGCGTCGCTGAACCAGGACGGGCAGATCGTGGCGACGCTGGAGCGCGAGGACCTGGAGGAGAACGTGACCTCGTACGCGGCGCAGGTGTCCGGCGAGGCGCGGCCGCTCGTCCTCCGGTTCGCCGACGTGAGCGAGCCGCTGCTGTTCAACGCGTCGCTGCACGGCCGCAGCTACGGCGTCAGCCTGCTGCTGCTCCGGGCCGCCGGGTGGTCCCGGCCCACCAAGACCGCCGCCGTCATCACCAGTAAGGCCCCGCCGCCTCCGTCTTCACCATCTTCACCATCTTCACCAGATTCTGGTCCTTGCAGTAAATGAGCCGCTGTGCTTCGTCCCTCAGAGCCGCTTCCCGTCCGGAACCCTCAGATATCGGATTATAAAGAAGCTCCAGAGACCGGCGTCGTGTTCGAGATCGACCCGCCGGCCGGGAGCGTCTTCAGCAGAGTCAACATCAGCTACAGCGAGGGGGCGGAGCCTCGGTACATGCTCTACAAAGGTACGGACCGGTTCAGCAGGAAGTGGCTCCAGAAACAGCAAAACACCAAGAGATGCACAAAAACTGTAAAAAGCATAACTAGGAAAATAAATACGCCGAATGTTACTGAACAGTTTATCTTCAATAAATATCTGTTTCTGAATATAAAGTATCCAGTCAGAACTCCCAATATGTTGTTATGGTTCGTTTTTCAGAGTCATTTGTTGGAACAGTTTGTAAATAAGAAAAACCAGAGGATCCAGATTTGAACCCTGAGGAACTCCAAACCTGGTTGCAGTTACTTATATATTCTGTTTCCTTCAGATAAATGAAAAAAGACGGAATGGTGATGTGATCCTCTTCAGTGTGACGATTTTCAAAGCGATGCATCACATGACAGTTTTGAGAATTCTGTGGGATTTTGTTTTCAGAAGTTAAAAAAAATTCGAATTCTGCAAAATTTTCTTGAAAAAATGTCTGCAATCAATAATAATGACAAAACCACCAGGAAACTGTCATGATTTATGGAAAGAAAGTGATGTTTGAACCCTGAGGACTTTACTGTTTCCTGTTCTGACTGTCGGGGCGAAACGTTTGTTTTTGCTGTTCAGATTTCTACAAAGGGAAAACGGTGTTCAAGCACTGGTTACCGGGGACGTGTTACCAGAACATCACCTTCCAGCTCATCTCAGAGGCCACCGCCTTTCAGACCGCTCTGGTCGCCCGTAGCGACGTCACGCACACACCTTTACACCACCGCACAGGTGAGCCGCAGGCGGCGCCGGCGTCGGCGACGACGCCCGTCCTCCATCCCCGCTCCAGTAACTTTATGAGTTGATGGACATATAAGTGCACTGGCGAGTCGCTTCCTGTCGGGCGCGGCTGCTTCCTGACTCGTGGTCGCACAGGGTGCAGCGTCGCCGTGGTAACAGCATCCGATTAACCAGCAGTGACACTTCCCGTGAATTATTGATGATGCTTTGAATGACATCAGCTTCTTTATGAGTGTTTCCACTGGGCAGACCACACACACACACACACACACACACACACACACACACACACACACACTATGGAATAATAAAACAAATGAAAAAAAATGTTGGAAAAAAGAGTGAAGTAATGATTTGTAGTAAAAATAACTGACTTTGTTCGTTTGCCTGCCTCCGTCCCGCAGTGCCCTACCCTCCCCTCAACGTCACCCATAAGCTCATCCACTTGAGTCGGAGGCTCCCGGCGGCGGCGCTGCTCCCTCCTGACGAGCCCCGCCGACCCTCCCGCGCCGCCCGGGACGCCGTCCTGACGGAGGAGCAGCAGGAGGAGCAGGAGCTGACGGAGGAGGAGGTGCAGAGCGCCTCAGAGGAGGAGGCGGGAGTCACCCAGCCCCCCTTTAACTCCACCCACAACATCACGGAGAACGCCGCCGCCGCCAACCGGAGCCAGGCGGAGGGGCTGGAGGGGGCGGAGCCTCAGAGCTACTGGCCGGATCCCGGCGAGGTGTCGCCCACCGACGAGGACTTCGTCAACGGCGTCCTGCCGGAGTACGAGGACTCCAACGAGCCGGGGTCGGCCATGAGCCTCCCCGCCGAGCCGCCGGTCCTCCCCACCAGGCTGCCGCCCGTCCTGCTGGAGCTGCGCTGGCTGCCGCCGCGCCCGCCCACGGCGTACGACGGCTTCACCGTCTACGTCTACAGAGACGGTAACCATGGAGACGACACACTGCGCTGGAATCCGTGCTGTGGTTTCATCCTTCTTCTTCTTTGGTCTCTCCGGCAGGAAATTCGACGGAAACGGCGACGGTGGACTCGAACACGCACGAGTTTTTCACGGAGCTGGTGGAGCCGGGGACGTACCGCGTCCAGGTGACCACGCTCAGCCTGTCCGGGGACTGCGAGGCCCGAGAGAGCAGCGGCAACACCGGCTTCACCTTCTACCTCAGTACGCCCCCTGCAGGCCGCCCGCCGCCACACCTGTGTGTGTGTGTGTGTGTGTGTGTGTGTATGTGTGTGTGTTGTGATGACCGTGTGTGTCCTCCCGCTGCAGGTCCCAGCGGCGAGCTGCTGGAGGAGCTGCGCGAGCGTCCGCAGGCCGTCAGCATCCGCCTGCTGGACTCCAGCACCGCCGCCGTCAGCTGGGCCCCGCCCACCCAGAGCCACAACGGCAGCGTGGTGTCGGTCGTCTCCACCACCTGCCTGAAGCCCAGCCTGAGCCAGAGGATGGAGAGCGCCTACTGCAGCGAGGTAACGCAACTACACAACACCTGCTGCAGCGAGGTAACGCAACTACACAACACCTACTGCAGCGAGGTAACACAACTACACAACACCTACTGCAGCCAGGTAACGCAACTACACAACACCTGCTGCAGCGAGGTAACGCAACTACACAACACCCGCAACTACACAACACCTGCTGCAGCGAGGTAACGCAACTACACAACACCCGCAACTACACAACACCTGCTGCAGCGAGGTAACACAACTACACAACGCCTACTGCAGCGAGGTAACGCAACTACACAACGCCTACTGCAGCGAGGTAACACAACTACACAACACCTGCTGCAGCCAGGTAACGCAACTACACAACACCTACTGCAGCCAGGTAACACAACTACACAACGCCTACTGCAGCGAGGTAACACAACTACACAACACCTGCTGCAGCCAGGTAACACAACTACACAACACCTGCTGCAGCGAGGTAACACAACTACACAACACCTGCTGCAGCGAGGTAACACAACTACACAACGCCTGCTGCAGCCAGGTAACGCAACTACACAACACCTGCTGCAGCGAGGTAACGCAACTACACAACGCCTACTGCAGCGAGGTAACGCAACTACACAACACCTGCTGCAGCGAGGTAACACAACTACACAACACCTGCTGCAGCCAGGTAACACAACTACACAACGCCTGCTGCAGCCAGGTAACGCAACTACACAACGCCTGCTGCAGCGAGGTAACGCAACTACACAACGCCTGCTGCAGCGAGGTAACGCAACTACACAACACCTACTGCAGCCAGGTAACACAACTACACAACACCTGCTGCAGCCAGGTAACACAACTACACAACTAGGGTTGCAAAGTTCCAGGAATTTTCAAAGTTGGAAACTTACCATGGGAATAAACGGGAATATATGGGAATTAACAGGAATTAACGGGAATGAATAAGAAATTTACAAATTTGAAGGTTGGCCCTTAACAGGGAACTTTAATGTGGTCAGGGGAATAAATTGTAGCACAGTGAATCCTGGAGCTCGAAGCACAAGACTATTGAAGTCAGGAGCGGACTATAAAGTCAAGTAAGTTTAGATAATATCATGGGGTAAATATATTTAATATATTAGAAAATATCAAATAAAAATGTATTCATACAGTTGCAGCAGCTGACTAGCTGGTAAGTTCGGTGAATTAAAGCTGTTTTTCATTGGATTGACCATTTAAGAGGCTAGCTCCATGTGGTGGTAGCTACCTCCGATTTGATGCTGTTTCCTCTGCGGGGTGGGGGAGGGGAGGGGAGGGGGGAGTGTTTACTCAACACTCATGTTTTGGTTGTTTATTCAAATAATTGTTCATACAAGAGTGAAAACTGGAGTTCTACTGAAATGAATCTGTTGAAATGTGACGTTTTTGTGTTATTTTGCAGGGATTTCTGCTTCTGACAAAACATATTTACATTTATGTTTGAATATGATGCAGTTTGTTTAATTACCCCCAATTTCCAGTTAATTCCCATAAATTCCCAATAATTCCATAAATTCCCACGATTCCCATAATTCCCATGGAAACGTTCTAATTTGGAATATTTCCAAAATTCCCCAGCTTAACTTCCCACGGAAAGTTTCTGGAAATTTACCGGACATTTTCCGCCCCTTTGCAACCCTGTAAACAACACCTGCTGCAGCCAGGTAACACAACGACACAGCTGCTACTGCAGCTCATTGTGTTGTGTGTGTGTGTGTGTGTGTGTGTGTGTGTGTGTGTCTGGCAGGAGAACTCGACCAGTGACATCATCAGTAACCTGACCCCCGGCGCTCAGTACCGGGTTCTGGTCTACCACACCAACGGGCCGCTCATCAGCCCGCCGTCGGAGCCCGTCATCATCGACATCGGTGAGCGCCGCGCCGCGCCGCGCCGCTTCATTTGAGCTGCGAGGCTCCGCCCCCAGCCTGACCTGTGTGTGTGTGTGTGTGTGTGCGTGCCAGAGCCCACCGGGGTGCGCGAGCTGGCGGTGTACCCGCTGAGCCCCACGGCGGTCATCCTGAGCTGGCAGCGGCCGTACCACGTCTCCTTCAGGAAGTACGTCCTGCAGACCTTCTTCTTCAACCCGGTTACGCTGGCGTCCGAGTGGACCACCTACTACGAGATCGCCGCCACCGCCTCGGTCATCGCCTCCGTGGTAACGCGCTCGTCGTCGCGGTCGTTGTGGGCGGGGCCCGGTGGGGTCGCTCGGTGGCTTCTGATTGGTGGTTCTGGGTTCCAGAGGGTCACCGACCTGCTGCCCGCCTGGTATTACAACTTCCGCGTTTCCATGGTGACGTGGGGCGAGCCGCCACTCAACTGCTGCGACAGCGCCACCGTCAGCTTCGTTACAGGTACTGACAGAAGAGAAGTTCAGCTTTCATGAAGGAGTTTTCACTGCACGGTCATTTTTACAGTATTCTTAAATATACAGTATGTGTGGAATCGAAGGGTTTCACCTCCTCCTCCCCCCACAGCTCCTGAAGCTCCTCACATCTCCTCGGTGGACTACTCGCAGGGCGTGCTGTACGTGCGCTGGACGTACGGCGAGCTCTTCATCGACCTGTCCCACTCGCGGATGCTGCACTGGCAGGTGTCGGCCGTGGGGAGGAGGGGCGCCGAGAGGAGCTTCTCCGTAGACGTGAGTTTCCTCCTCATCGACTCGTCTGCTGCTCCTCCACAGTTACTCAGATACTCAGACACTCGCACATTACTGCTCCATGTGGAATCACAGATCCTCTGATGCTCAGGGGTTGTGATGGTGAGGCAGCAGCTCAGGAACCTCTGGAACTAGAACGAAGTCACAGGTTTTCTAATAATAACGGTTCCTGGAACATTTCTGACTGAAGTGAAGCTACAGTTTGTGTTACAGTGTTTACACCACTGACCGCAGGACATGTTGTGATGTCAGATGAGGTCACATGATGTGACGTGTTGTGTTGTGTTGTGATGTGATGTATGGTGTTGTGATATGTGTTAAATTTCTGCTGTGGTGTGTAGTTTGTGTTGTGATTTGCTGCGTAATGGGCCTTGAATTGTTGCGTGACTTGTTGTGTTGTGGTGTGGCAGGACGTGTGTAGAGCCTTTCAGGTGACTGATGACACGCTGTGTGACAGGAAGTGAAGGGGTTTGTGACGTGACGTGTTTGCGTGTCGTATTGTCGCTTAACTTTTTACCACATGTATGATTTTTATGACATAATATGAGTTGTTGCAGGATGTGATGACATGAATGGACTCATTCTCTGTATAAATGTTGTGTGATTCAGGTGTTGAGAGATGCTGTGATGTGTTGTGTGACTACCGACCTGCTGTGTGACATGTTATGACACGTTGTAGCACGGTGTGTGTGCGTTGTGTGTTCCAGGTGACTCGTAACGTGATGCGCGCCAGCCTCCCTTTGCCTCCGGGAGACATCTACAACCTGACGGTGACGGCGTGCACGGAGCGCAGCAGGAACACCTCCACGCCCAACATCATCAAGCTGGGTACACACACACACACACACGTTTGCACTTCTGTAGTTGTGAGGACATCCGCTGATGTAATGCATTTCCTCGCCCCTAACCGTAACCATCAAAAATAAATGCCTAACCCTGACCCGTACCCTAAACCAGGGGTGTTCAACCTGCGGCTCCGGAGCCACATGTGGCTCCTCAGTCCCTTTGTAGTGGCTCCATGAAGCTTTCACAATATGACGAGTGAATGAACATTAGACTTGTTTTAATTATAGTTACACAACATAGTCCTGTTCAAAATGATTCATCCCTGTCGGTTCAGAAGAGATTATAAAAAAGGTTAAAGTAAAATTGGGAAAAATAGCTAAAACCACAAGAAATGGGGAAAAAAGTGATAGAACGTCTTAAAAAAAAACATAAAATGTCTAGAATTTTGAAAAGAAAAGCATAAATGTGGTTAGAAAAAAGAATGAAAAACGGCTTAAAAGGAGGTAAAACAGTTGAAACAGCTAAAATTTCAAAATTGTCAACAAAAAATACTTGAAAATTGGAGCAAAACTGTTAAAATCAAGTCGAAAAACAGGTTACATTTTTAAAAAATTTCTCTACTCTGAAAGAGTCTGCGCTGATGTTTTTGTACGTGAATCCAAACTATCTGTGAAACTTCCTGAGCTGCTTTCACCTCATTTCAAAGGTTAAAGGTGTTTTGCGGCTCCAGAACAGCTTCACTTGGTGGAAAGTCATGAAAATGTCTCGTTTGGTCATAAAGGTTGCAGAACGCTGCCCTAAACCTAATTCAAACCCGAACCCAAAAATCAAGTCTTAACCCTCGAAAAGGTCTGTCGGAATATTTGGACCAGTGAAAATGTCCTCACTTTGCAAAGAAGTCCTCACTCTGTTGGTTTAAAACTCATTCTGGTCCTCACAGTTGAGTATCTACAAGGACACACACACACACACACACACACACACACACACACACACACACACACACACACAAACACACATATAGGGTCCTATTTGAAAACAACAGGGACCCAGGGTCGAGCCCTGAGGAACTCCAGACATCATGTTGGCTTCTAAAGAGAAGAAATGTTCTGATCACACACTGTGTGTGTGTGTGTGTGTGTGTGTGTGTGTGTGTGTGTGTGTGTGTGTGTGTGTGTGTGTGTGTGTGTGTGTGTATGGGTTTTTCTATCCTTGTGGGGACCAAATGTCCCCACAAGGATAGGAAAACCTGGCACGACCTACCTCGTGGGGACATTTTTTGGGTCCCCATGGGGGGAAACAGTGTTTTCTTGGCCATGTTGTTGTTACTGAAAAAAGTAAAAGTGCAAAAACATTTCTTTAGGGCTACGCTTTGTTTTGGTGTGGGTTAGGGTCAGGGTTAGGAGTTAGACATGAATGGGAGTCAATGGAAGGTCCCCACGAGGATATAAATACAAACGTGTGTGTGTGTGTGTGTGTGTGTGTGTGTGTGTGTGTGTGTGTGTGTGTGTGTGTGTGTGTGTGTGTGTGTGTGTGTGCCTGCTGCTGCCGCTGGGCAGAGGGAATGTGAAACTCTGACTTCCCTCTCTGAGCTCGCCTCGCGGCGTTCGGAGCGGCCGCTGAACGTTCCGCCGCTCCTCGTCTCGCCGCTCCTCCTCGCCGTCAGACCAGCCCCGAGGAGTTCTCACCGCCTCCTCTCTCTCCTGCAGAGCCTGCGCCTCCCCGCTCGCTGTACGCCGTCAACGCCACGCACTCGTCGGTCACGCTGCTGTGGAGCGAGGAGGGAGTGGTGGACTTCTACCAGGTGGTCTGCAGGGCCTGTAGAGGCAGCAAGGAGCTGAAGGTAACCAACGACCTGCTGCCGTGACCTTTCGGGTCGAGGTCGGGGTTCGGTCCGTTTAGGATCGCGCCGGCTCGGAGGGAGCAGGAGTCACATGACTTCTGTTTTCTTCTGCTGCTTTCTGTTTTCGTTGTCTTCAGTGTGCCAGGGCTCCCGTCTTTAAAGGGGCGACGCATATGAAGTGGTTATCTTTGGAAAAATGAAGGATTGAAACCTGAACGGCTTCAAAATATTCTAGAGTATAAAGAATTTGGATGAAAATAAGGAAAAATGATAATCAAATTGTTTTCACTTCTACAGCGCTCTCCACAGCTTGAGCCATCGACTGAGCACTGCTCTCTGTTAACCACGTTCACTCACACACGTGCACAGAGGGAATCGAACCGGTAACCGTCCAATTGAAAGACAGTAACTCCACCAACAACGCAACGCAACGCATACAAGGCGACGACACAAGAAGACATAATTTCAAAATTCAAAATTTGGATGAAAATGAAACGAAGGAATAAAATGACAACTGTAATTTATAAACAGTGAAAAAATTCATTGGTGTAAAAATAAGACAGTGATGATGATGATGATGATGGTGATGTGATGAAGATGTGTCCTCCTCCAGGCCCGCGACCCCCTGACCTCCTCCTCTCATGTGCTCACCGTCTCTGGTCTGATGCCGTCGTCCAGCTACAACTGCAGCGTGACGAGTTTCAGCTACAGCACCGCCAGCCGGCCGGCCCACATCACCATCAGCACCACAGGCAGGGGGCGCTCTCACACACACTCACACGCACGCACACACCTGACAGGAGCTAATGCTGTGTGTGTGTGTGTGTGTGTGTGTGCAGCTAAAGAGATGAATCCCAGCGTGGCGGCCATCTCGGCCCTCGCCGTTCTCAGCATCCTGCTCATCAGCCTCCTCGTCCTGTTTCTGCTCGTCCTCCGAAAGAAGCACCTGCAGCTCAGCCGGTAACACAACCACACGACAAACACACAGCTGTCTAAGGTGCTTTTCTTTCTTTATCCGTTTTTTGTTACAATTTTTCTGGGGTTTTTTTGTTTTTTTTCTTAGTTGAATTAAAAATTTGGAAATTGATTTATCTTCTTGTCTTTTTACTTTTTTTCCACAGTTTTTAGTCTTGATGCATTTTTTTTGTTCTTTTTCTTTGTTCCTATTTTTGAAGTTTTCCATTTATGAAGTCACTCATGTTTTCCTCACGTCAAGCTCGTTTTCAAATTAATCGTTCTATTAAAAACTCACATATGTCTCACTTCGCCTTGCAGCTGATTTGTTCTCAGTTATTTCTGCCTCACGGCTCATAAATCTTCGGTTGAAGTTTTCTGTTATTTCGAACCTCGAACTTCTTCTTTTTCTTCATGAGTCATGAAATATGTGTGACTTCCTCAAACTGCTCGACTCGTTTCTCACTACTCGTTTTTCTTCTGGTTTTTTTTTTTTTTATTCTAGGGAGTGCGGAGCAGAGACCTTCGTGAACTTCGCCTCGTTCGAGCGCGACGGGAAGCTTCCGTATAACTGGTACGTCGCTCCGACGCCTCGGCCTGAGGAGATGTTTGAGTGTTTTAGAAGGCTCCCTTCAGGTTTCAGCTCAGTGTGGATGCAGATGATGGATCAGTGGGGCTAAAGTGAGTCCAGGAGGAGTTAGAGTGACTCACTGCACCACCTGCTGGTACAGAGTGGTATTACAGCACCGATTAGAGGATTTCTCTCCATTATTATGATTATTATTGTCTTTGGGTTGGGTTTGCACTCACAGTGTTACAGTCCCACAGCAGCCTGACGTCTCTGTGTTGTGCTGAGGTTACCATGGTAACGGCTAGCCCCAGTCTGTCCCTTAGACTGAACTGTAAACACAACAGAGGCCGCAGCTCCCGCTGAATATTCACTGAAAACAGACGGACTCATTACTGCCACCCAGTGCAACAAAAGGGGCGTTGCTTCAATTTGAATCCAGCCTCCAGACGGTATTGAGGCGTGAGATTAATGTGAGGACAAACACTGAGATTGAGTTTGTGATTAATATAAGAGCTGAAAGACGGTCAGTGAAGGCAAAAAAACCTTGGTTTTCATCTGCTGTCGTATCCGACCCTCCATCACTAAACGCACATTTCCATCAGAGTGTCTTCCTCGTGGTGTGGCGGTGGAGTCGTGTTTACGCTTTGACTGTGCATGTCGGCAGCTGTTCAGTGTGGTGAGGTGAAGAAGTTCCACGTCCCCACTGATGCAGGAAAAAAAACCTTCAATTTCATTAGGAAAATTCAACAGACAATTCACACGTGATTTATGAAGAAGCTAATATAGATATGAGAGAAAAAAACAGAAATCAAAATAATTGTTGCTTCATTCAAATGTTGTGTTCATCAGAATTCTGTACCGGTTCCTCTTATTTTCATTTTCATTTATTTACACTGCAAACATAGAACTCGAATAATTTTAATATCCTCTCTAACTTTCATCAAAACGCTAAAAAAAAGACCCAAAATTGAGCGTAAATTCGATGTGGTATATAGGTCGAGGTTTACATGAATTTAACTAATTTAGTGTTTGTTTGTTGTCAGATGATATACTGCTGTGCAGACAGAGAAAGTGCCCTTCATAAATAACAATGAAGGCCTGTTCCACCGCGCTGTGTACGCCGCGCCTCTGGAAAGTGGAGAAAGTCATGCTATGTACGAACGTCGACGTCTGACTACTCAGGATATTTATAGATTTGTGGGAAGTGAATGTGATCTTCTAATTTTTACAGTGTTCTCTATTCTAAACAGCAAGGCGCTGCACAATTTTTGACACAATATCCGCTTCTAACAAATCTTAGAAAAATTCCAAAGTGAGTGGAATGACCTGGGTGGTGTACCTCAAGGCTCAGTGTTGGGTTCCCCTCTCTTCCCTAATTAAAAAGCGTTCACCCAGATTTCATTATCTTTTCATACATGGACATAATAAAGAGTGTCTTGTTATTGAAAACACAAAGAAACAACTCAATTAAAAGTGTAAAAACGCTTTCAATTCGTTCAGGTCAGTTAATTAGTGAATTTTTTTAAAACGTTTTCTAAACATGCAGCTCGTTGGTTTTTGGACGGTTTGTGCATCAGCGGGGTCGTGGCGGCCTGACGACACCACCCACTGACAAACTGACCACTGTCCGTGTTCACGCTGAGGGTCCGGGCGCAGTGTTGCATTGTGGGGGGTGGAGGGTCGGGGTGATGTCACAGGCTCAGGATGGTTTGGTTTTAAAGAGACAGAGCGTCCATTGATGGCAGCGAGCGAACAGACGCCTGTTGTCCTGCGGAGAGACGGCGGGACTCTCTCCGGGCTGCATGATGCATTAACTCTGTGTTCAGCACTAATGTGAAGCCTCTTTACTAATGGAGCACCATGTTCTGTCGCCCCCTGGTGTCTGTTCTCTTTATTTTGTTCCTGTTTGTGTCTTTATTTTGATCTTTATTTGAACCCCCTTCAGGCGAAGAAGCCTCTTTGCCTTCCTTACCCTACTGCCATCCTGCCTTTGGACTGACTATCTTTTGGCTTTTTATATTAATCCGTGGTAAGTAAGCACTGCTGGCCAGAAACACTGCACCTCAGGGGCATGTTAGAGCCGAGCCACAGCCCACAGTACTCACCCCACACTCTGTTTCACTCCGTGTCCGCCAAAGTCAGGAAGTCTGGTGTTGTTCTGTTTCATTCCTCTTCTTTGGCTCCTGGTTCGGGTTTTCATGTACGACGACACACAAACGTGCCAGAAAAACGAAAACAACACATTATTTAAATTTAAAAATAAGTACTTTTGATTTATATGTCTCATACAATGTTATTAAGTGTCATCTCAGCAAAAAACTAAAGAAAAATGTGTTTTACCAGCGTGGTGCACCGCAGGGCTCAATTCTGGGGCCTCCTGTTTTCTGTTTCCCGATATCAAAACAAACAAAATATGCTATATATAATAAAACTAAAAGCTGTTCTGAGTTAAAGAATAAGAGTGGCCATAATTGTTTCTATTCCTATATTATATTGTAAAACATGTTTACTGAGGCATGTGGGGATTTGTCATGCTCAATTTACGAAAAAAAGCAACAACACTGAAGACAATAATGTTCTGTATCTCTTTAACATTAATGGTCTAAAATTAGTAATTACAAATGTAAAATACATGTAATTCATAATTGTATTTAGCCACTATAGTCTTACTGTTGTCAACAAAAATAAAGGTAAATTAATAACCTAATAACTGTCGTGGTATTCCTCAAGGCTTCATAAGTATTCCTTGTTTTATAAGCCTTTTTGTATTTTCAGTTGTTTTATGTGAAAATATACAAAAAAAAAAAAAATTCAGGTTTACTGATTTACTTCCTGATATTATTGTTTCTATTTTTCAACTGCTCTCAACACATTTTTTTTTTTACAAATAATGTTCCTCTGGCTGATGTGATCTGCCTCAGAGTTTAATATGGAGACGTTGGTATCGGCTCAGTTGTTTTCTGTTATTGCACTGAATATTTCATAGACTCTTCAGAATTTAAATCTAACATGAACACTTCACATCAGACGAGCCTGGATTCGTTTTCTGGCCTGTGTGTTTTTTTAATGGTGATTAAAAGTTGTTTGTAAACTGGTATACATTCATTCATTCATCAGTCATTCATTCATGATGCCAGTTTACGAACATGTTGCAATCGAAAACAGTCAAAAAACACAAAGCAAACGAACCTTGAGGAACACCAACGTTAGCATGATGCTAGTAAAAGTAAACATTATATTTTCTTCTAAGCAAAACTCAAAATGTGTTCATAAACACTCAGCAGGACGACCAGAGAAAAATCATGGCAGACCAGAAACAAGTGTTACTCATGTTCTCATTAAATCTGGTGTCCCACAGGGCTTTGTCTCAGGGCCCCTGTGATGTTTATAACGGTTTCTTTATCCTGAGCAGGATGAAGTCTGTCTGAGTAAAATTAGCAGAACAGATTGAGCGTGGTTTTCCCTCCGGTGGAGCTCGTCGGAGTCGGTTTTTCACGAAGAGAAAAGTGCAGAATGCCACCAGACTTTGGTCGCTTGCTAGCAGCAGATTCCCGGGGCGAGGTGTTCGATGCTGTGTCTGTGGTCGAGCTCTGAGTCACACTGGGTCTGTTCCGACTAACATCAACCACGCGGACTTATTGCATGAGGCTAACGTGAGCTTTGCCGTCTGCATGCCGTCTGTGTAGATTAGCTTTCTGTTTAGCGCCTGTCGTCTACGCTAAAGCAAAAACATGCTGGCTGAGTTTTTCAATTCCAAATAAGATTCAGCAGCATGAAGAGAGATATATAAAAATCTGTAAAGTAAGCTGCATGATTGATGTGAATTTTTCTTTTTTGAGAAATAGAATCAAGAATAAGCTTCTGAGCATGAATATTTCCTCTGCTGTGATTGGCTGAGCTCTGTTCTCATGGGTTTTATCCATGTTTGTGGTGAATTTCAAAATCGGTGACTGTGTGAATAAAAACTGGGCTGAAATTTGACATAATGTGACAGAAAATAGGTTTATGCTCAAAAATAAGTTTAAAATATAAAAATTTTCAACAGAAGTAATATGGTAAGATACATGGCAAGTTTTAAAACGTTAGTTATGTTTTTAAAATATAAAATAAAACTGAAAAAGAAATTCCAGTTTTATAATGTAATGCCAGTTTTCTTATTTACTTTTAATTTAATTGTATTTTTAGCTGCATGATCATACAGAGTTTCATTGCATCATTCACTGAAACCAAGAAAACTTCACTTTACTTTTACTTTGATTGTTAGAAAATCATTAATTTTTAAACTTCTTGATTTGATATTTGAACAATTTGATCATACAAGCTTTCACACTTTGGGTAAATCAATAACAAACTTCGGTGAAACCCGACGTGAACAGAGCTGAACTTTCACTGACTTTAGGAATCATCATCATCATCATGAGGGTTATTGTTTTGTTTTGTTTTTTTTATTTTTTAGGAGCAAGACGGCTTTAAAGAAAAGGAAGCTAACAAGGTAACAGAGCTGAAGAGAAGCTGCTTCACTGTCGTCTGTCCGCTAACAGCAAAACGCTTCGGTCAGGCCGGTTTTCATCGTCTTGTCGTCGCTCTGTGGCTTTCAAAGTGGCGGGAACGTTAAGGAGGTGCTGAGTGGTCAGGCAGAGAAAACAACACACAGACTGCAGGAGCTGCAAACACAGCGCCCTCTACTGGCCTGACATGCAAACTGCAGCCTTTTTCAGTGTTTCTGGCGTTACTGAGTGAGCAGAGAGCAGAGATTTACCTTCCCAACCCGAAACCGACGGTGTTTTCAGTGTAACGAGCCTGACAGCCAATCAGCTGTGGCCTCTGGGCGCTGTGGTCGTCCCAGACGGAGGCAGACGAGAAGAGATGCCGTCTTCCTCCTTTCAGTGATCCCATTCGATGTTTCAGTCACAGATAAACCTCTGACAGAGTGACTGTATGAGGGTTGAACTCCCAGTCAGGATGGATGTGGAGTGAATCTGAGTGAATGAATGAATGAATGGATGAATGAATGAATGAATGTTGATCAGTCTCTGTTTTCCTCTGGTTTCCAGTCCGGTGCAGCTCGATGACTTCGACGCCTACTTTAAAGAGATGAGCAAAGATTCGGCCTACAAGTTTTCTCTGCAGTTTGAGGTAAAAATTAATTAATTAATTCTTTTTTTTATAATTCCTGCATTTTTATGATTTTTTTTTTTGTTTGTTTTTGGGTTTTTTTGCAGTTTTTCATTGTTTTTGCTTTCATGTTTCTGGTTTCATATTTTCTGTCATTTCATGCATTGATAAGCAGTGATCTCCATCCCCTTTGTGCGGCTTAGCTTCGGCTCGTTTCCTCCTTCCCGCTGCCGTCCAGCCAGGCAGCATCCGGCGTTGTACTGACAGCTCGGTGTCTTTCAGGAGCTGAAGAGCGTCGGTCTGGATCTGTCGCACGACGCCGCAGACCTGCCCGTCAACAGGCCCAAGAACCGATACACCAACATCCTGCCCTGTGAGTCGCGCCACGGCGGGAACAAGCCTGGATTAACTCCGGATTAACTCTGGATTAACTCTGGTTTAATTTGATTTGATTTATTGATTAACTCTGAATGATATTATCACATAAGCATCAACCACAGTTTAACTCAGGATTGACTCTTGTTTATTACAGGATTAAGTCTGGCTAAACCCTGGATTAACTCTGAGTTACCTCAGGTTTAACCTGGTTTTGACTTATTAAACTAATTAACAGTACAACTCCGGATTTACTCTGGATTAACTCAAGATTACCTTGGTCTAAACTCTTGCTCACTACTGGTTTAAATCACATTTAATTTAGGATTGAGTTGTGTAACACTGGATTATGTTGGGATTTTAGGCTTCATTTACTTCTGGTTTACAGATGTGGCTAATAGCTTTAACTCAGGTTTAACTCAGGTTTAACTCCGACTTGAGTGGTGTCAGTGGAAGCCACAGAATTTTAAGGTTATCTTAATTATCTTATCAGAATTCAGGATTAAATCATTCAGTATTGTGCTGAAAGACGTGAAACTTTTTTTTTTTTACGTTTCAGACGATTTCAGTCGTGTCAAACTGATCTCGATGCACAACGACGAAGGTTCAGACTACATCAACGCCAACTACATCCCCGTGAGACGCTTCACGCCGCCGTCCCAGGACACACACTTTACTCTGCCGCTCAGGCCGCCTGCTGAAGTGTGTGTGTGTGGTGTGTGTGTGTGTTTGCAGGGATACAAACACTCGAAGGAGTACATCGCCACGCAGGGGCCGCTGCCCGAAACCCGCAACGACTTCTGGAAGATGGTCCTGCAGCAGAAATCTCCCATCATCGTCATGCTGACGCAGTGCAACGAGCGCAGGAGGGTCGGCGTCTTAATCCATACATTTCAGATTAATTCTTTAAATTTTCTTTTTTTTTTTAAGTTTATGTTCATTTGGTTTTTTTTTGTTGTTTTTTTTTTTTTATTATTCTTTGCATTGTTTTGCTATTTTCTCTCTGCCGCCCCCTGCTGGTCGGTGACAGTCGTGTTTCGTTTCAGGTGAAGTGTGATCACTACTGGCCGTTCACCGACGAGCCGGTGATGTACGGCGAGATCAGCGTGGAGATGCTGACCGAGACCGAGTCCCCGGAGTGGATCATCCGCAAGTTCCGGCTGGGATACGTGAGTTCGCCGCATCCCGGAGCAAAACTGACGCCAGAAAGCCTGAGCTCCCCGGTTCACTCTGAGCCTGTGGCGCCCCCCGCAGGCCGACGAGAGTCTGGACGTCCTCCACCTCAACTACACCTCGTGGCCGGACCACGGCGTTCCCACCGTCAACGCCATCGAGAGCATCCTGCAGTTCGTCCACATCGTGAGGCAGCAGGCCAACCGCAGCAAGGAGCCGGTGGTGGTGCACTGCAGGTCAGCAGGGGAGCGCAGAACCTTCCGGAATCATCCGCAGAAACACACCTCCGAAAGAATCCCAGAGCTTAAACACCAGGGGTGTTGTGTCGTGTGGAAGCAGCGCCCTCTGCTGGAGGAAATGCTCACAGCCGTTCAGATACAGTTCCACCTCCACATTCCGTTTAGTAACGAGAATAACTTTCAGTGTGTGTGTGTGTGTGTGTGTGTGTGTGTGTGTGTCAGTGCTGGCGTGGGCAGGACAGGCACCTTCATCGCTCTGGACCGCCTCATGCAGCACATCAGGGAGCACGAGTTCGCCGACATCCTGGGGATGGTGTCCGAGATGAGATCCCACCGGCTGTCCATGGTCCAGACCGAGGTGCGGCCGCCGCCGCGCCACGCCGCGCCACGCCGCGCCGGGGGCGGGGTTCAGGATGACACTCAACCAAGTGTGTGTGTGTGTGTGTGTGTGTGTGTGTGTGTGTGTGCGTGCAGGAGCAGTACGTCTTCATCCATCAGTGCGTCCTCCTCATGTGGCAGAAGAAGAAGCAGCAGTCCATCACGTCAGACGTCATCTACGAGAACGCCAGCAAGACATAGAGCCGGGACGCCTGCTGACGTCAGACTCTCTCACACACACACACACACACACACACACACACACACACACACACACACACACAAACACAGTTTTCAGATTTTAGTGTAAAATAAATACATAGACGCAGATTTTGAATGAACCTTGAATCCTCTCCTTGTTTCCGTGGTAACTCTGCGCCCTCCTCCTTGTCTTTCAGGCTGCGCCTGTCCTTCCGTCCGTCAGGCCTCCATCATCGTCATCATCATCATCATCATCTTCTTCTTCATCACGTCGACCTGAGAAACAGACGTCCTCCGCCTCTTTGTTCCTTTCGATGCTCAAGGATGACGGACGTTTTGCCTTAAAGGAGCCTCACTGACCGGCCCGCCTAAGCCCCGCCCACCTCCACCGCCCCGTCGGCCATTTCTTCTTCTTTACTTTTACTTTTTTTTTTAATCTCAGGAGTTGCTGACGAACCAGCAAGCACACGGGCCTCCTCCTCCTCCCGTCACACTCTTCTCTCTTGCCATTGGTTAGCTCGCCGGCTGACCTCACTGCCATCGAACGCCGAGCAAACAGGAAGTCAGCCGACATTCAGAGACCTGACGAAGTCTGATCGGCCTCAAAACGTTCCCACGATCCAAGAACAAGAGTTACCGAAGCATCAAATCGACCGCGTGAATGTTCGCTGGGTCTGCACAACTGAAAAAACAAGGAGGGCGGGGCCAAACCAGGTGGGCGGGGCCTGAACTGACTGGGTACGGTACGCCACTGGAGGCGGGGCTGCAGCTGGGCGGGCGTGGCACATGCGTTGGTGGGAATGGAACTTGGCGGACTGGCCAACGGGTGTGGGCGGGGCCTGACCGTGTGGGCGTGGCCTGGCAGGTGCCGGAGGCCCGTTCAGACTGCGGATTGGTGGAGCCGACCGCGCTGCTTTTTCTTCTCACCGCGGAGGATTTTAACCGTCCTCCTCTCACTCGCGACCCGGGACGACGTCCTGCCACCGAGCCGCCGCCAGGCTCAGACATCGCTGCGTCTGTCGCCCCCTGCTGGTCCAACACTGGAAGTGCACACACGGAAAAATACAAAATGTTTTAACCTCGATCGCTAATTTCAGCTGCAACGCCCCAAAACCTGCTGCAGCTCCATTTCTGATGCTTCTGAAAGTTTCAGATTGGTCAAATTTACAGTTTTCATTTAGAAAATGTACATTTCTTTATCGTTCTTATTGTCTTTAAATGTCTCTTTGCAGATCATAAAATCACAAAACACTTAGAGTATAGATAGAAAATTAATGTTGTGTTTTCATTCGATGGCCACATTTTATTTATATTAATACTAATAAACATTTTATAGTGTCTCAGATTTTTTTTTTTTTTAATCCGAAACTTTACAACGTCACAAAATGTATGATTTTGTTTTGGGGTTTTTTTCACAAACTTTTTTGTGAAACTTTAAATTTTGTTGGCTCAGACATTTTAAAGTAAACTAAATCACAGTGTGAATCAAAGTTTGGCACGTCATATTTTATGAAACACTTTAATCCCAAGTTATGCATTTAACACTTTTTGTTGTTTACATGTGCAACAATTAAAATTTTTGAGATGTATTTTGAAAAATCAGAAAGTTTCATCAACAGCAACAAACTGATAAAGATTCATTTCTACTGTTTTGTCAGATGTCACTTCTTCAACATGAAACTCATCAATTTGCTGCTTAAACATCAAAATGCTGCTAAAACTTCAGTTTTTCATTGAGAAATTCTCAGATTTTGGAAAAGCTGCAGAAGTTTTTGGGGCTTTGTGATAAATATAACCGTTCGGGCGGCGTCTTCCGCCCCCCGGCGGCCGTTTGAGTCCCGTCGGACCGGGACGGACTCCCTGGTTCACGGTTCGATTCCTCAGCTTCCTGCTGAATGTTGGAAAAACCAAGACTCTCTGTTGTCCTTCGTTGCAGATTTTAAAAGATAAAAGCGCGTTCGAGGTGCAGATTGAAGGAAAATGTTTTTATTTTGGTGAATTGTTCGAAAAGACGCTTGTTTTAAATTGTAGCTGCACAGTTTGTTCTGTGAACTTTGTGCCGACACCCGAGTAGAACCCTTCACTGGATGAATGTGTGTAAAAAGCTGTGATGTGATTGGCGGAGGCGGCTCCTCCCGGTCCCACGGTTCGATATCCGACGTACTGTACATACTTCTACTGCTTAACCGTTGCGTTTCTACTCGTCATGACCAGTGATTCTCGTGCAGATGTTGCTTTAGAGGTTTTTGTTTTTTTGAGACGTTGTTGTAAATGTGAAGCATCCGTTTGTTCTGAGCCGGACCGCGACGCCTCGCGGTCGGCGGGAGAATCGCACTTTGTTCCACCTGCTGTGAGGAAAAAAAATATCAAAAATGACAAAAAAAAAACAAACAAGCGAACAGGTGAGAGACGCGAACGCTGATCAGGTGTCGGACTTCCTGCTGGTTTCGTGTGTCCGGTTCCAACTCGTCCGTCATCGGTGCCATTTTTCTCGTGCATTGTGTCACTTATCGATCGAAGCTCGATCCCGAACTCGGGAAGTCGTCACAGAGTTTTAATGTGTGTGTATGTGTGTGTGTGTGTGTGTGTGCGAGTGTGTGTGTGTGTGTGTGTGTGAACAAAATAAAATGTTGCAGTTACACCGCTCTGGTTGTGAGTTTTTCTGTCTGAAGGGAAAAAGAAGCGCAGGACTCAAACAGCAGTTTGTTTCACTGTTTTTATTGCAGATTGAAATGGAAAAAAGGCACCATGAAAACTAAAGTTCACTAAAATCCTCACGATTGGCCTCTAATAATAACGCATTGGTTTTATACAGCACTTTTCAGGACACTCAAAGATGCTTTACATTGTATTATTCATTCCCTCCATACTGGGTGGTGGTAAACTACTGCTGTAGCCACAGCTGTCCTGGGGGGGGGGGGGCAGAAGCGAGGCTGCATCGGCCCCTCCCACCACCAACCATTCACTCTCACAACTTTCATACTAAGCAAGGTTGGTGAAGTGTCTTGCCCAAGGACACACGGCAGTTTCACGCCTGCGGGAGCGGGGATCGAACCGCCAACCTTCCGGTTATAAGACGACCTGCTTTACCCACTGAGCTACTGTCATGACTAAGAACACAGATCCAGGTCGAATATGCCGCCGGGCTTCAAGTCTCGTCACAGCAGCACACTCTTTTTTAATGACATCCACAGCTCTCACCACTTTTTTTTAAATATTTTTTTCACTGAAAAAAGCCTTACCATTTTTTTAAAGTCAAAATTAAGAAAAACATTTTTTAGCCAATTTTCACTAAAAATGGTCATTACCATTTTTTTTAAGTCAAAGTTAAAGCTCGTGTCCGGAGTTTTGAAAGAGAGAGGGGTTTTTTTAATCGCTCTCCCTCTGCTTTCATGAGCGACCAAGCCACGCCCCTTAATTGTGCACGCGCATTATCTGTCGGGTGAAAATGAGAGCCTCCAGTCCTGCAGCATCCTCCATGTTGAGCTGTTTACGGTGGATGTTCAGCAGACGGTGGATATATCTGCTGCAGAGCTAACTCTCCCCTGCTGGGCGAGCGACGGCTCTCTGGCTGCTGCACACGTTGATTGACAGCAGGGCAATGCGGAAGCTCGAAATCTATTGGCTGAAGCTGACAGGCGCTTTTTTGGATAACATGGGGTCTATGAGACGAAGGCGGGGCTCATAAATACATTTTTATATTGCTTTATGCTAATATTATATTATGGTATTGAACCAGACTGACACATTGAAGCTCTGTTAAAAAATGACACATACGTTGGAAACAAAGGGAAACTCCGGACACCAGCTTTAAGAAAACCTTTTTCTTATGAACAACGGTCTTACAAATAGCCTTACCACTACTTTAAAGTAAAAATTAAGAAAACAATTTTGTGGCCAAATGTCATTAAAAAAATGGTCTTAATGGTCTTACACTTACCAATTTTTAAAATTCCAAATTAAGAGATTTTTTTTTGTTTTTCTTTTTTTCACAAAAAAATGGCCTTACCACTTTCCTAAAGTCAAAATTTGAGAAAAAAAAATATTTTTTGTTTTTTCACTAGAAATGGCCTTCCCACTTTTTAAAGCCAAAATTGAGAAAAAAAAACATTTTGGCCAATTTTCATCAAAAATGCTCTTACTATAACCTTACCACATTTTAGAATCAAAATTAAGATTTTTTTTTTTTTTTTGCAAATTTTGTTGAGAAATTGTCTTACCCCTTTTTTTAGAGTCAAAATTAAGAAATTTTTTATTTATTTTATTTTTTTTGCTTTTTTCACTAAAAACAGCCTTCCTATTGCCTTGCCACTTTTTAAAAGTCAAAATTCACAAAAAAAATTTGGGCCAATTTTCACAAGAAATGGTCTTACCATAGCAATATTGCTTTTTAAAGCCAAAATTAAAAAAAATATTTTGGCCAATTTTCATTAAAAAAAAAAAAAAAACGGCCTTACCAATTTTTTTAGAGTCAAAATTAAGAAAAAAAAATTGGGGTTTTTTTCACTAAAAATGGTCTTACTATAGCCTTATCAATTTTTTAAAGTCAAAATTAAGAAAAAATATTTTTTGCCAATTTTTATGAAAAACGGTCTTATCATACATAGCCTTACCACTTTTTAAAAGTCCAAATTAAGGAATTTTTTTGTAGCCAATTTTCACTAAAAATGGTCTTACTATAGCCTGACCACATTTTCAATTAAAATTAAACTGAAAAATAAGAAAAAAAAATTGTTTTATTTCACATAGCCAAAAGTTTTTTGGCCAATTTTCATGAAAAATGGTCTTACCACTTTTCTAAAGTCAAAATTAAGAAAAAAAATTTTTTTTGGCAATTTTCACTAAAAATGGTCTTACTAAAGCCAAACCACTTTTCTGAAGTAAAAATGAAGAAAAAACGTTTTTTTCCCCAGTTTTCACTAACAATAATCTCACCTGATCACTTCTTTAAAGTCCAAATTAAGAAAAAAATCTTTATATTTTTTCAACAATAACAGTCTTATAGACTTTATATATACTTTTATCTATAGACTTTTTTTCTGGTTGTATTTTTCTGTCTGAAGGGAAAAAGAAGAGCGGGACTCAAACAGCAGTTTGTTTCACTGTTTTATTGCAGATTGAAATGGAAAAAAGGCACCATGAAAACTAAAGTTCACTAAAGTCCTCACGATTGGCCTCTAATGACTAAGAACACCCGATCCGGGTGGAGTACTCCGCCCGGCTCATCACAGCGACGCTACAGTTCAGAGAGAAGCAGAAGAGTCGACTGTTCTCTGGACATTCTCAAAGCTTTTACAGTTTCATTCTCATCACTGAGAATTTCCTCTGCTGCAGAAGTTGGAAATTTATCAGGAGAAAAAAAGTAAATTTGTGTCAACAACAAAGACAATCAATATTTCTTTTTCCAGAGTGTCTGAAGTCAAATGTATTATCAGAAAAACACGGAGCAACTTCAAGATGTCAAAGGTTTTGAAAATACTGATATCAATTTAAAACTACACTGTGCGTGCTATGCTTCTTAACCTCAAATTAAAATAAACTGCGTAGTTTTTTCTCCACAAAATTCAAACTTTTTTGACCTTTTTTCTTTCCAGAATGTTTGCTTATGCTCTGAACGTTGTTTCTAATCAGTTGTTTTCAAAAAGCTTCTGGTCTGTAATGTTTTTTTGCAGGAATGGCTCGACTGTAACTTCTCAGGTAAAAGAAAAAGGTTGAAAAATAATTCATAACAGCAGGAAACTGAGTGTTTATGTCAAGCAATATTTCCAGTGCATCAACAGAAGATATTTCGTTCTTATCTTTTTTCGCCAATGAATGGTCCTACTATAGCCTTACCACTTTATAGTCAAAATTATGACTGTTTTTCCTTTGTTTATTTTTAGACCAATAAGTGGTCTTATTATAGTCTTACCATTTTTTCAAAGTTGACATTTGGGGAAAAAGATATTAACTTTAACAGAAAATGTAATTTTCCTTGAAAGGTTATAATTTAGTAATTTCATCACAACGCTGCATTAAAATTCCTTTGCTTTAATAATTTGATAGTTTTGAAGAGCGTCCTGCTGCGATGCCGACAGACTGTCAGTTCAGTCACGTTTTCTTTATTTTGTTAATTTCATCGTGATGCTACGATGAATCTGAACTGAACGCGACGCCTCAGTGCTGCTGGGAGGTAGAAAACTTTAAGACGGACTGAAGACAACATTTGACATTTCTGTAGAATCCTTTAGAGAACCACTTTCAGAGAGCCCTTTGTTCCGCTTAAAGTTACATTCAATTTTTTTATTTTAAGCAAAATTAGAAACACAGCACCAATAGTTTTTACTTTGTGACATTAAGCCGAGTCACGAGTTCTGTTCTTCAAAAATCTTCCTCTAAAAACAGTCATGAAGAGTCTGAAGTAAAAGAAACAATCATGTTAGAAGATAAAACGCTTATCTGAGAATTTACAGCATAGATACATCACTGTGGGCGGGGCGAGCTTGAATGTGGGTGGAGCTACCTTCACTATGGGCGGGGGTACCGCTGGTGTGGGCGGGGCTTAGAGCAAACATTCATGGAGTCAGTGGAGAAACATTCATTCATTTATCAGAAAAACCTGATTCTCATGGTACAAAGACTCAGTGAAGCAGCGTCTTTAACTTTTCTCATTTCTTTTCTCATCTGCTGATTAGAAACATTCACATATTTGACAAAAAAAATGCCAAGACTAATATATTAATATCTGCATGGTCGCTCTACAGCTTCTCTACTGCTCATAAATTACAGTTTAGAATAAAGTGTTTGTGCTTCTTGATCAGATCCAAAGTGTTTTTTTTGTTCTTTTTATAGAAACTTAAAATAAAAAAAAAATAAAAATGAAAACAGCAGAAAGTTGTTGGCCCAAAAACTCTGAGATTCACATTTGTCACTCTGGAGTCAAGTCGACAGATTTCCGCAGATGTTTGAGCCTCGACGGGATTTTCGCCTCATCCTCTCGATGAAACCACAAAACTTAGGGTTTTTTTTTTGGTGCAGAAAACACCAGAAACGTGGTCGTTGCTCTGCTATTTTGAGAAAGAAAATTTCCATTAAAAAAAAAAAAAAACTTGTTCTGATAAAGAAAACATCTTCAATAATATTTGGATCCAATGATTTTGACAAATTCAGCGGATATGAAGACTTTAATGTGAAAGGTGGATTTTGTTGTGGTTTCATGTTTTCACCGTGAGGCTCGAACACGGCGTCCAGCGGCTGTAACACTGCGCGGCGTCCCGGCGGCGTCCCGGCGGCGTCCCGCCTCTCCTCTCCTCTACGGCGACGAGCTGAGCAGCTCCTGGCGGCGACGCATGATCTCCACGAACTCCGCCCGCTCGGCCGCCGCCTGGAGACGAGAGCGAGGCTGCACACTGAGGAGGAGGAGGAGGAGGGGGCGGGGCCACGGGGACTCGGCGGGCGGGGCCACGGGGACTCAGTGGGCTCCGCCTTCGTCAAAAGACTCCACCCCCGAGTCACAGGTGGAGGCGGCAAGTTTCTCCTGTCGCCTCCTCATGATCTCCTGAAGCTCAGAGCCCGAATTCCTCTGAGAGAGAGAGAGAGAGAGAGAGACAAAGAAAGACAGAGAGAGAGAGTAGTGAGCGAGTAGAGGGAGTGGCGAGACAGAGAGAGAGAGAGAGAGAAGTGAGCGAGTAGAGAGAGTAGCAAGCGAGTCGAGAATGAGAGGAGTGTGAGAGAGACATAGTGCAAGAGAGTAGAGTGAGAGTAAAGCGAGAGAGCGAGAGAGAGAGTAGAGCGAGAGTAGAGAGAGAGTGAACAAACAAGCAAGAGTATAGAAAGTAGAGACAGAATAGATTGAGAGAGAGCGAGAGAGAGAGAAAGACAGAGAGAGTAAAGTGAAAGAGCGAGAACAAGAAACAGTGGAAAGAATGTGAGAGAGAGTAAAGAGAGAGAGTAAAGTGAGAGAGTAAGAAAGAGTGAAAAGACAGAAAGAAAAGAGAGAATAGAGAGCAAAGACAAAGGAGGTGAAGAAGTGGAGAGAAGGACAGAGGCGTTAGGACCCGTCCAGTGATCTGGAGGCTCTGAGGCGTCTGGATCTGGTGAATCCAGTAGATTCCAGCGACTCAGCCTGAAGATCTGAAGCTTCAACATCTAAAATTCACATTGATGTTAAACTACGTTTGTTTTGTACGAAATTTAATCTCAGATACTGAAAACCGTAATTTGCCAATTGTTAAACATTTTTCTGGTAACAGGACTGTCGCAATGAAACTTTATGACGTGATCCTCAGAAGAGTTTTAACTTCCTGTTTGGTTCTTGCCGATCTCGCCAGCAGAACCTGGAGATCGCTCCTCCTCTTTCTGCAGACGCCTCCAGAGCCTCCGCGCCGTTTCTACGCTACTCGGCGTTTCTGCGCAGCGCCGGGATTCACCGACCGGACCAACCTCAGGAAGCCGCCGGCGCCGCCGCAAGCTGCGAACAGGAAGTCCAGGGAGAGGCCTACCGAGCCCGTCAGGAGGCATGCTGGGTAACGGGGAGGGGAGGGGGGGCTTGGCTAACCGGGTGCACAAACATCACCGGAACACCAAGAGCCTGATCGGCTCGGAGAGACAGCGCCCTCTGGTGGCGGAGGTTAAATATCACAGCAGCAATGTAGAGTCGGGAAGGCAGGAGACGAGGGTTCGATTCCCGGCCGACACGTCAACAGCGATCAGAGCCAAACGGTTTCCGTCGAGTTTAGTGAATAAATAACAGAAAAACTGTTCTGATGGTGTTTGACCATTTTGGGGAGTTTGTCGTTCATCCGACGTGCTGATCGGTGATCTTTGTGCATCCAGACACGACTCTCCGCTAACCGGGACGCCGGCTCGGCGTCTCAGCAGGACGCCGGCTGGCCTCGCGCTAAAGGGTCACATCCTGGTCTCTACAGGGGTCAGAGGTCAACGGGCAGCGTGGCGCGGTGGAGTCTGGAGCACAGCCACAGCGGGGAGACGAGCGCCGCCTTAACAAGCCACTAGGAGGACCCAGACGCTTCGTTCTGAGGGCCGGATTACCCACAATGCACCTCCACTGAACCCAGGCAGGGGCAGACCCCGAGCGGACTCGGTTCTGTTACGGATTCTCGTCTGACTGGGTTCGCCGCGAGGAGGAAGCAGAGCGGCGGAATCGGGCCGACAGAACGGAGCCGAGGAGCAGAACCAGCGAGAAGACGATACCTGAGCAGGTCAAAGGTCAGGAGGTCAGAGGAGGTCAGAAGAAAACCTGCAGGAGGCAAAACACACCGACACACCAGAACCTTGGCAGAGCTGGGGGAAACCCGAGCAGGTGACGCACACACACACACACCCCACACCCCACACCACACACACCACACACACACCACACACACACCCCACACCACACACACCACACACCCCCTCACGAACACGCCGACAGACGGCAGGAAGCAGACGTTTCTCACTGACAAGGCCAGGAGGTTTTTTTTTTTTTTTTTCTTATGACAGCATTTAAAATCTAAATAATAAAAAAGGTCTAATAAATAATTTTCAGAAAAAATTAACTCTAAATGAATTTTTGCATCGATCTAGTTTCAGTCTTTCAAACAGGCAAAATGTAAGAAACTGCTTCGTTTTGTGAATATTCTAAATTTAATCCACTCATTGAGGCTGAGAAAAGTCACGTTCAAAACTTAATGTTGAACATTAAAATTTACAATATGTAAAAAAAAAAATGAATATTGAAGATAAAATCAAATCAAGTTTTAATTAAATAAGGCCGATTTTACTGAAAAATAAATAAATCACATAATACCAAACAAATTGAGTCAATAGAAAAATATAATTAAAAAAAAACAAAAATGGAAAAATAATCAAAATAGCTTAAAGAATCATTTTTCTGCTACACAGAGATTCTTGACGTTTGGGGAACATATCAATAACCTAGAAAGGTTTTTATTATTTATTAAAGTTTGAAAACTATAAAGTATTTTTTTTAGTTTTGAGGGAAAATATTTTCCCTAAATTAAAAAAAAAAAAATTACATTTTCTGAGGATAAAAAACTCTTGAGGATAAAGTTGAATTTTTTTTCAAAATAATTTTAACTGTCAAGTTGGTTTGATTCAAAGTTTTAAAATTAAGACGGAGGAAATATTTCCAAAAACCAAATAAATAATCTGATTTTTCTCTGTCAGATTTCATTTTCAGTTTTGGGAATGAAGGGAAAGTTTTGAAACTGGTCTGAGAGCCAGACGGGCTCCACGGCGCCCCCCGCTGGCTCCGGCTGTCTGCTTCCTGCCGCTGGCGTTCGCGCGTCTGATGGACCAATCAGAGGCCTGAAGCTCGCCGGCAGACAGGAAGTGAGCGAGGAACGAACCTCCAGCGCCGCCTTCTGCACCGTCACCTGGCTGAAGACCCGGGCGCCGTCGTCCGGACACACCGTCTTCAGCTCCTCCTTGTTCAGCGAGAAGAGCTGCGCGCCGGTCAGGACGCCCAGCGAGGTGATCGTCCTGCACACACACACACACACGTTTCACACACACACACACACGTTTCACACACACACGCGGCAGCGTGCGCGGCGCCGGGCCGAGCCACTCACACTGGGCTGAAGCCTTTGGCCTGGAGCCACGCCTTCACGTCGTCCGGACTCGAGTCGTACGTGATGCTGACGGACGGCGAGCCGCCGCCGCCGCCGCCGCCTCGTCCGGGAACCGGGAACTTCTTGTGAGCGCTGCGGCCGAGCGTCAGCCGGGTCATCAGCTCGTCCTGGACCTCCTCCATGTTGGACTTCCTGCCTGGATTCAGACAGACGTTCCTTCGTTACCGTCTAGAACCGAACATCCGGACCGCCGTCACCAAGCTCCGCCTCTTACGCCCGGCTGCAGGCTTCGGGGTGTTCTGCTCCCTCAGGGCGGCGCCGGCGGCGGAGCTCTCCCCGGACGTGACGCTGCCCCGCCGGGTCACGGCGGTGCTGGCGGCGCCGGCGGGCTCGGCGGACGGCGGCGGCAGCGGCGGCGTGGGCAGCCGGGACGGGGAGGGCGAGGCGGCGGCGGGCGGCGTCGGGGGCGGAGGCATCGGGGTGGCCGCCGCTTTCCCGGGCAGGAAGTCGGACCTGGAGGTCTGTTTCTACGGAAACAAGGGCCGGAGGTTGGTTTGTTTTCTTCGAGCCGTTTCCATGACGACGGGAAAAGATGGCGGCGGCTCGCCGTGTGCTTCGTTTACCTCGTTAAGTTCTCCGAGCAGCTGCTGCACTCGGGAAAAACAGACCGAGATCAGACACTGAACACACACACACACGCTCCAGAGTAATCTGATTACTCACCTACAAACACACACTGCAAAGTAATCTAATTACTGAGCTACAAACGCACCAGCCTGAAAACCAGCTAAAATAAACCACACACACACACACACACACACACACACACACACACTTTTGTGAGTCTTAAAAAGACACACAAATGTTTGAACCCTGGCTGCTGAGTAATCAGATTACTCACCTGCAAAATCAATAAAACCTCATTTAACTTCTAATTCAGACTCAGTTCGGGTGTAGGAGCTGACGGAGGAGTGTGAAGGAGAAACTAACACACACACACACACACACACACCCCCCTGCAGGCTGGGTCTACACACTGGTCCTACCTTAAACAACTCAAACTCCTTCTTTGGCATCATGAGCTTCAGACGAGAGGACGGACGGATGGAGGTGAGACAGGTCACACAGGACGGTTGCCATGGCGGCGGCGGCGTCGGTTGTTGTTGTTTACCTGGATGGTGTGGCTGTAGACGGGCTCGCCGCGGGCCGTCAGCTCCACCGCCCGGCTGATCTCCAGGATGTTGTTTGGCACGTAGCCCGACGCGCCGCAGCCGTTCCGGACCTTCCACCACTGCTTCCTGTCGTCCAGCACCTGGCAGACCGGACCCGGGGATTAGAGACGCCCGAGTCCCCGCCTCTCAGTTCAAGGAATTACAGACTGAAGTCTGGAGCTTGAAGAAATGAGAGGTGAAGGAAGGAAGAAGAAGAAGAGAGGAGGAATAAACGGAATCTCTCGTTTCACCTCGACGACCTCGTCTCGGAGCACCGACAGCTCGGTGCTGTTTCTGGCCACAAAGTCGTACTTCGATTTGGCATAAAGGGTGTGAACGTCCAAACTCCTGCAACACAGTCAGGGAGAGTCAGAGAGAAAGGGGGAGGAGTCAAATTTCCATTTTACATTTCAGAATGGTTTTGTATTTTATTGATGAAAACTTTAAGAAATAAACCTAAGCAACTTAAAATAAAGTTTTCCTCTGTGACATTCAGCGGCAAAAGACAAAGTAAAATGTTCAACTGAATCAGAAAAATTAAACCAAACGAAAGTAACTAAGCACAGTAAACCGGCCACGTCCGAATAAACTGAATAAATTAAAGATATGAATGTAATCTGCAGCCGTGGAGAAACGACCAGAAGAAACTTCACAAAAAACCAGACAAAAAGACTCATTTAGAGAGAAAAACTCAGGATCCAGACTTCAAGGGTCTGAAAAATAATAACTTGAAGCAGAAACAGCAGAAGATGAAGAAGCAGAAAAAGCAGAAGGCAAAATAAGGAAAAGACAGGATTCACTCAGCAGCCATTATTTCCTGTCTTCACTTCTGAGAACTCCGTGTGGCCTGCAGGTGGCGCCACCACACTCAGTGAGTGGATGAAGAGCAGCTGCTGCTCTGCAGAACATGATCTGCTGCTGTTTGACTTCCTGGTTCACAGAGGAGGAAATATCACAGCTGTTCTACAGATACAAGGAGCAGAACGGTGAGAATCTGTTGAGTTGATTTAGTTTTCTATCATTTTATAAGATTCTGTTGAAAATGTTTCAGTCTGAGAAACTGTTGTGGTTTTGCCTCCATCCATGTCGGTGTGAATTGATCGGTGATCGACTGAGCTGCTGAGCGAGTCATGCTAGCGTCTCGTTAGCGGACAGGCTCCGGTCGGTTCTCCACGGCGTCGTGTGACCCGCCGGTTACCGGTCGACGTGGCGGCCGAAGGCGTGTTTCAACGCCGCCACGGTCGCGTCCTGATCCAGCGACTGCACGCGCCTGATGGAGGCGGCGGGGAGGGCGTACCCGTCGGCGGGGGGGAACCTCTGCAGCGCCACCTGCTGCTGCGGGACAGAAGAAACGCCACAAGTCAGCGACGCCCTGCCGGCGGCAGGAAGCGGCGGAATGGCGTTCGCGCCACGGCTCTGACCTCCGGGTTCAGACGCAGCCTCAGATCCTCCATCTGGTGGATGTCGGCGCCGCTCAGGCTCTCCGTCAGCTGACTGACGTCCTCCCGGCTCCGGATCATCACCGGCAGCATCGGAGGTTCCCAACCGTCACGGAACCGCAACACGCAGGGCGGGAAGTAATGGTCCTTAGGCCACTCCAGCCTGAAGAGGAGGAGACGATCCGGGAAGAACATCAGGACATCATCAGCATAACGCGATTATATGACAAGGAGAACATCAGCGGGACATTCACAGAACGCCGGGAGGACATGCGAGGAACCGTCGGACCGGCAGAGGGAGAACCGGGCTCTCCTGGTGAAGCTCACCGGCACTTGGTCCACCCGTCTCCCAGAGCGACCCACAGGTGGCGCTCCTCGGCCGTGCCGGCGGCGTGGAGGAACTCGATGGCGTCTCTGGTGAGGAGGGGAACCACGACGCTGCGGGCCAGATCCACGCTGCCCGACGTCTGGATGACCTGAGGAGGAGCGGAGAGGAACCGTCAGCGCCGGGGATCCACGCCGGACCGGCCCGAGACCAGACCGCTCACCATCTTCAGAGGCGAGAACAGGAAGTGAACCAGGTCCTCTGCACTCGGGTTCTGAATGTGGTCCTTCAGTTTACCCTGAAAGACACACACACACACACACACACACACACACACACTGAGGGGTGTGTTCAGAAGACCTGCCTCAGGAACTCAGCTGAAACCAGATCAGACCGGCTGGACCTGGTCACATGACCTTCAGTTCACCAGACTAGTTAGCGGCCGGTGTCGGTTACCAGCTGGTTGAAGGCGTGCTTGAACTTCTGCAGACAGTCGACGAACTCGTCCTCGGCTGGAGGTTTGGAGCGCAGCGTCAGGACGCCCTCTGGAGGACCGGAGGACGAACAGCAGTCAGACCAGCCGTTCTGTCTGGGGTTTCTTGGTCGTGTCGTCACGTTCTCCACGTTCTACGCTGAGACTGTTGACTGACCCCCGGGGGGGGGGCACTTACCCCCGGGGGGGCACTTACCCCCGGGCCCTCGCTTCTTGCCCTTCTTGTTCTTCTTCCTCTTGGACAGCTCGCTGAAGGCCTCGGCCGATTTCTGCAGCTTGGTGACGAAGAACTCGATGTCGTCCAGGATGTGATTCAGGATTTGCTGACGGGCCACAAACAACTGTTAGCATGAGCGCCCCCTGCAGGTCACCAGGCTGAGCCTGTGTGTGTGTGTGTGTGTGTGTGTGTGTTATGTAACCAGATTTCCCTGCTCAGCCTCTGTGGACTCTGATTAAATAAAAGTGATCTTCTCTTGGGTTTAATCTCTCATCTTTTGTCCCGTGACCTCGTGTGACCTCCTCCAGCTGCTCGCCGCCCCGAGAGGCTTTATTTAAAAAAAAAAAAAAAAAAAAAAAAAAAAAGAAATAAAGAGGAAGAGGCTCACCACGTCTCGGTCGACTCGAGCCGCCGTCATCTCCAGTGGCTCCCCGTCCTCCAGGAGCTGCTGCTGACGCTCGTCTGCCGAAAACAAAGAAAAACGTTTAAATAGCGTCAGTAAGCGGATGATTCTCGTGTTCCGGACGCGACTCTGATAAAAGCTCGGCTCCAGCGGCCATGCTGGCGTGATGACATCACTCACAGTCCTGCTGCTCATTGGTCCAGGCCGACCAGGCGGCCGCCCGGCTCTTCACGTCCAGCTGTCCGGACGGCGCCGGCGGCTCGGGGGCGGGCGCCGAGGGGGGCGGGGGGATGGCGCCGTCGCTTTTCAGGATCATCCTGCGGACGGACAGGAGGGTGAACCGACCGGCACCAGGGGGCGGGGCTTAAAGCGGACAGGAGACGCGTTCCTACTTCAGAGCTTCCGGACGCTTCTTCACTTTCCCTCCTTTGGCATCGGCGATGGCACTGTCTATGTCGGCGTGGATCAGCGTGGCCTGGTCAGACAGAATACCGATTACCCAACACGTGAATGTTTGTACGACCGTGACGGCGACCCGGCGGCGGCCGACCTTGATGTCGTCACACTGGAAGAGGTGCAGGTCCGGCTTGTTCTGGCCCGACTCTTTACACACCAGCGCCAGGATGGAGTCGTAGCTGCAGGCGTTGGTGACGGCCTGGCAGTGCTGGACGCAGGACACGGGGAAGTTCTCCAGCTCGCTCTGCCGCAGAACGCAACGTCAGAACCAGAACCTCGACCGCCCGGGGGGCCGCGGGCCAGGTCTCCGGGTCCTCACCCTGGTCTCCAGGTCGATGAGGCTGACCGTCTTCTCCTCCACCTGCAGCAGCACCTCCTGCGTCCACACCTTCCCTTTGGCGTCCAGCAGGCGGAGCCGCCGCACGCCGTCCTCCACCGTGATCAGCCCGTCCTTCCGGTCCAGCACGAAGGTGGCGAGGTGCTGAGGGACACGGGAGGAGGACGGTCAGGGCGCCGGAGACGCCGGGGCGGGGTTCGGGGCCGGTACTGACCTCGACGTGGTACTGCGACGTGTCGGTCAGGCTGTTGATGCTGCTCCTGGAGAAATGCTTCCTTTGTTCTGGCAGGAAGAAACGCAGCGGCTCAGTCGCCCGGAAAAACCAACCTGCAGCCTCAACGGCCGAGTCAGCGGCAAGACTTTGACTCCAGAAAGAGCAAAGTCAGAGTCCGAATCACTGAACCAGCACACACGCACACACACACACACACACACCAAGCGGCATGCAGAAACACACACGGCCTCGGCTCACTTTGACTTTTCTTTTTGTGTTTGGACGACGAGCGGAGGAAATACATTTCATCTGATCCTGTTAACGAGGACAGAAGACATGTAGACCATCAAGCGGGGGACGGATCAGGGGCGGGGGGGCGGGGGGGACAAACAGGACGAGACGGACAAACAAACACAACAAACAAACAAAACAAAACAAAATGGGCAGAAACTACAAAACCACGACGGGCGGCTTTGAACTCACCGTTTGTGATTTTGGCACCAGGCTTGGTTTTGTTCCTGGGAGGTTCAGGAGACCGAGAGTCGTGACCGCTGAGACACACACACACACACACACACACACACTTCATGAGCCGACACACAACATCTAACACAAACCAGAGGCTGCAGACAGAACTCTGGTTTTGATCACTGATCATCATGTTGAGTCTCATGTTTCCAGAGTCAAGCTCCAGAACCACGTCCCAGAGTCCCCGGGTCCTGGAGCCGGTTCAGAGCAGTGATCTTCCTTCATCTGATCCAGATCCTGAACTCAACCCGGGTCCTGGATCAGGTTCTGGACCAGAACTTCACTCAGATGTGGGAACAGAGTTTTGACTCTTGGTTCATTTCAGATGGAGCCTGGACTAAAACCTGGACCCGGTTCTGGACCGGAGTCTTCTGTTGAGCCGTGACCTGGTTTCAGCGCGGCCCGGTCTATCGGTCTGCCGGTCGGACGGCGTCCGTCTGAGACGTGTGTCGAGTTTCTGCCGCCATTAAAGATTCATGCGGCGTTTCTCAGAAACAAACCGAGTCGCAGCAATATTTAACCGCAGCGATCAGCGGCGCCACGAGGCTGCTGGGTAATCTCCAGGACCCGCCGGACACGGTCCGGGTCCGAGAGCCGGCCAGAGGGAGAACGGCGGTCCGCAGAACCCGAACCGCCCAGACCGCAGGAGTGGGGGGAACAACTGGAGGGCCGGGTCCGATCGACAGAGGGCGAGACTGGACCGGCTGCACCACACAGCCGAGTGTGTGTGTGTGTGTGTGTGTGTGTGTGTGTGTGTGTGTGTGTGTGTGTGTGGTTTGGACACAGATAAGGTGACTGAGGATGTTTTGGAGGGAAACTCACTTGATCTGGGAGCCGAAGACGCCCGAGGCGACAGCCGGAGACTCATATCCGTTCATGCTGCTTCACCGTGGACAGTCAGCTGGAGGAGACACACACACACACACATTAATGCTACACACACACTCCAGCAGCTGTAGGAGTGTGTGAAGGCGTGACTGGCTGGTTCCTGTGGAGCAGAAACATTCAGGCTCAGATTAAACTTGAAAACACAAAAGACCCCCAATGATTTATGTCCGAGAGAGAACATCCTCAGTGTGTGTGTGTGTGTGTGTGTGTGTGTGTGTGTGTGTGTGTCTCTCAGACACTTGTGATTGCTTTTCCCACGACTCCTTGTTTTACTCTGACTCCATGACAACAGGCCTGCAGGTACAGTATCTGCAGGGAGGAGGAAATCCCTCTTTCACCCCGCCAGCACAGCCCTGAGTGTGTGTGTGTGTGTGTGTGTGTGTGTGTGTGTGTGTGTGTGTGTTATATATGGGAAAACCCTGGAGCACTTACAATACATAAAACACTGTAACTCTGAGGTTACGGTGTGAAGCTGGGCTGCAGCAACAAGTTGAGCGTTCACAGCTTTTCTAGAGCTATGATGAGCAGAATCTGGATCGGATCTGAATTTCTTGCGTCACTTTAGCGTCCTGCTTTTCGTGTTTCTGTTCGTCTTGTGATAAAATAAAAACCCCGGTTCGGTCACGTTGGGATTCGTCGCTGAAGGAGCTTCGACAGATATTTTCTCCACTTTTTATCCAGGAAGTAAAACAATAAGTAACAAGTGAAGTTTCCATTCAGGCTCAGCTGAAGGTCTTCAAAGCTCCAACATGGTCGCATAACGTTCCAAATAATAAAATGTAGCAAGAAATCCAGAACGCCGTTTCATTTATAACCAGGATCTGTCTCCACTCCAGTCCTGTGAATCAGCTGTGAGGAAGAGGAGGACTCCTCCTCCTCCTCCTCTTGTGACGCCACTGTGCGGACAAATGAAAGCCCCAGCAGGGAGGTCGGAGGTCGCGGTGACGCAGCCTCTTATCGGTGTGTGAGGAGACTCCTTCGACAAACAAACAGAGGCTCACAGAGGCGTGAGGCGGAACCCGATCAGCTTCGGAGCTGTTCCTCCTGCTGGACGCGAGACGCTCGGTACGACGTCCGGACGTCCCGGACGTCCTGCAGCCCGGCAGCGTCCTCGTCTCGCAGCCGGAACAGCGTCCAAAGCAAACCTCAGCAGCACAGAGCACCACCAGAGTCAACACGGTCCAGCAGACCGAGCTGAGGCGAGTCCAGGGAACTCCAGGACCCGGATCCGGGATCAGACCTCATTTTCAGTCTGTCCTCAGCTCCGGCCGTAAACTTCCTCCTCGGTGACTCATTAAACCGATCAGCTGTTCTCTGATTGGATGGAACCGCAGCGGGGCCTTGTTTGCAGGTTTTCTCTAAACCGCGAGTGTTAATGATTTACGGCGCAGGAGCAGCGGCGAGGTCATCTCCGCTGCACGTTTCGCCTTTTTAAATCAGTCATTAGATAATTCAGATCGCCGTCGCCACGGAGACCGGCTCCTGATCACCACTGCAGTTCCAATCAATAAACCTGAGCTGCTGCGTCAGAACTGTTCAGACCGAAGTTTACTTTTCTCTCAGAGTTCTGTATTTATTTAATTTGTCTCCCAGACGGGCGTCTGTGACCTCCGACCCCGTGACGGCCAGCGCCACCAGCAGGACGCGGTCGGGTCGATTGATGAGCGGCGGGGCGATCGAGCCGCTCTGCTCTCATTAATCTGAGACCTACATTCACAGAGCGGGACGCTTCGCTCAGCCCAGCAGGCGGACGGACCGGTCGGGTTTTTAGAAACGACGCAACTGAAACATGAAAAGAAGACGACGCAACTCGCAGCGGAACACGGAGGAAACTCGGAGACCGGGTCGCAGCTGTTTTCAAAAAGTTGCGTTTTCTGCCATTTAAACAGAAATGGAGTTGGAGCGTTTCAAAAAGTTCCACCTCGGGAGCCGTTTCTCAAAAAGCTGCTCCGACACAACAAACCGTCGCCACAGCTTCACCTGCAGCTCGCCTTAAAGGGCCGGCGCTCACCCACGGTAATCCTCCTACGGCTGAGGACTCGGCGCCGCACAGGGGGTCCGTCTGCACAGGACACACACTGACACACACTGACACACACTGACACACACTGACACACACTGACACACACTGACACACACTGACACACACAGCTCCCAGAGGATCCTCAGACACTGACAGGAAGTTGAAAGCAGGCCGAGTCTCGGAGGTCCTCCAGCTCCTCTGAACCTCTCTCTTCCTGTGAAACCATGAAATGTGAAGCAGGAGTCCAGCCTCCTGCAGGATTCCTCACTTCAGGCTGTTTGAGGTTTTTCACTTCCAGTTTCTTGTTGATCAGTGTGTCAGTCACACACACACACACACACACACACACACGTCATCGTCATCGACTGACACAGATACACCGGCATCGCGCCAAACCGGGAAAAGTGACAGAACGTCCAGCTCTACGGCCTGCAGCTCCTCCGAGTCCACTGTTCTACTCGCAGTAAATCCTTTAACGGCGTCCGGCTTCGTGCTCGGCGTTCCCCAAACACCCATCTTCACGTGACACACACACACTCACACACCTTCACGTCAGGCTGCAGGAAAAACCACTTCCTGTCCAACAACCCGTCCCCTCCGAGTCCAGCGGCGTCTTCTCACAGTCTGTCTTCAAGTTACTCCACGTTTGTATCGTTTGTGTGTCGCTCGGCGTCTGAAACAAACGTCCGGCGGCGTGGCGTCACTACGAGAAGCTTCCCGTCTCCGTCTCAGACATCGTCGTCATGGAAACAAGTCGCGAAAAATGACCGAAGTTTGTCGTTTTCACAAGAAAACGTGAACAGAAACTGATCTGAACAGGCGTCTGTGTGTGTGTGAGTGAGTGTGTGTGTGTCCTACCTGTGTGTGTGTGTGTGTGTGTGTGTGTGTGTGTCCACCCTGCGAGGGTCCTCAGGTGTGTCGAGGCTGCAGCTCCTGTCAGATTAAAGCGTCCTGCAGGATTTACCGCAGCAGCTTTTCCACCGGCCTAAGCTGCTAATTGATGACTAATGACGGCCGGGCGGGGGAGGGGCGAGGGGGCGGGGCCTGCAGAGGAAACGCCGCACCACGGAAGGCTCCTCAACGCACCACAAGGAAGGGGTCAGAGGTCACACGGGAGGCGTTCAGGCGCAGGATGGAGCGTGGGACATTTAGCGTCTAAATCAGGGGTGTCAAACATGAGGCCCGCAGATCAAAGCAGGCCTGCAGCAGAGTCCGGTGTGGGTCAGGAAACGACCGATCACGCTGCGAGAACCGGAGTTCAGGGCCATGAGCAAGGCAGCCGGGGGGAGTTCTCACGAACGCAGCAGTGAAGGAGTTCTGTTGGACGCGTCACTGGATTCTGCAGCCGGGCGCTTCGACCCCGGAGGTGAGAAGAGGCTCCGCCCCCTCGCGCCTGCCGGCTAACCTGAACTCTGATGACGGCATCGCGGCGTTTCGACTCGCGGGGAAACTCGACCCCCGAGTTTCCCGTTTCAATCCCACAATTCAGCAGGGCGGCGCCGCAAACACCTGGCAGGTACAGTTACATCAACCCATCGTCATGGCAACCCCACACACACACACACACACACAGACAGGCGTTTGATTCCCTCTGTGGAGCAGCGGTTTGCTGTGTTTACATTCCCGGGCTCGATCGTCCCGCAGAGAGACGACAAACTTCCAGAAATAACCGGAGCAGCAGCTGGACGAGCGTTTCCCACCGAGCAGCAGACTGTAATCCCACTCAGACGTTCCCCGATTACACAACCGCTGCACACAGCGCAGAGGTCAAAGGTCGCTTCAGAGAGTGCGCCCAATTCTGACCTCCAGGAATCAAACACCTGCCGGGGACGCTGAAGGGGCCGCACGCCCAAACCGCTGCACAAGAAAACCAACTGCTACCAAAACTCAAGGTTAAGCAGATCAAAGATTAGAGGAGACGCTGCGGCCAATCACGGCACAGCTTACTGGGGAGGCGAGCAGGGACGAGAAGGAGAGACAACAACAAAGACTAAACAGTAAAGTGACTCAAAAGTCAAAGAGCAAAAACAAAAAGTCATGACAAAGACAGAAAGACTGATAAACACACACACACACACACACACACACACACACACAGCACACAAGATAAGAAAAAAGGACAAGGATTGTATTAGAAGATAGAAAAATATGCAAACAACAAACAAAAAGACACAAAAACAGAAAAAACGGTGATATGAAAAATGGAGAATAGAAAAACACCAGAGCAAAAACAACAGTAACACAAAACAGCAAGAACACTAGTTTAAAGGAGGGACAGATCGGCCCACAGTGATGCCAGAAGACGGAATAAAAACTAAACAAAGACGCAAAACAACGAACATGGTCAGAGAAAAATACAAAGGTACTAAATAAGTTCATGTTCTGAAAAATTCAAGCAGAAAGTAAATTTTCAAACATGAAGGAAGCAAGAATGAACTGAAAGAAGCACAAAAAGCGCAAAAAAATGAAGAAAGTGAACGACTGAAAAGAAAAACCACCACGCACGTGCGGCCCTCCGCTTCAGTCTCGCGGTTAAATCATAATGTTTATGTTTACGTCACGCAGGTAAACAAACGTGTTCACGCGCACCTGCACGGCGCGCTTCTGGAAACGTCTTTGACCCTCTGCAGGATCACCGGAACAACCGGCCCGGTCCCCGCTCACCTGTCCGTCACGCGCAGCCGGTACCGGCCGGTTCGCAGCACCGGGAGACCTCCCGGTAACCCCGGAGGGAACAAAGCGGAGGCCGAGCCCGAGGAAAGCATCCCCGTCAACAGGCGTCCGTCCCCGGCTGTGGGCTCCGTGAGCACTCGGTCCACCACCGCAAAAACACCTGCCGGTCCGGAGTCCGGTTCCGTTTCCAGGTGTTTTCCGGTGGTTTTAACCCACAAACATGGAGAAACGCCGCAAAGCGTGCAGCTGCCCTTCACCTTCATTTTCTCACATGACACACAGCAGCACCGGGCTCCATTTAAAAGTCAGTCCTTTAAAGTACAATAACAAAATTCATCAAAATAAATTAATTATCCGATCATGAAACTGTCCTTAGAAGACGTGTGTCAATATGTTAATAAATTCGGCTTGATTCAAATCAAGTATTAGGCAAGCAAATGTTTAAAAATCGTCCATTAAAACTTCGATTGAGCCTTCACATCCCGTTCACCATTTACCTAAACAAGGCAGCAGGAACAACAGGAGGAGTGACACGAAAAGTTTGATTTAAACTCACTTAACGCATGTCTCTGATATTACTGCAAGCCGAAATTATAACATGCCTCTAAACTTCCAGTTAAGCCTTCAACCGCGTCCATACCTCGTTTCAAACGGCCGTATTCCCATATAATGTGATTTTTCAGACGGACTCTGGTGAGTGACCGCAGGCTGCCTCTTGCAGCAGATCAAGTTGCCCCTCCGCGTTTCAAAACCCGAGGCGGCCGCTGATGAGCCGACATTTACCCACCGGGATCCCCCGGTGTGATCCGGGAGGGTGGCGGGCTCCCGGTACGATACGGGGTTTGCGGAGTCTCCCGGTAAATCGCCGTTACCTGCAGGTGTGGCTTCCTCCGACGGTCCCGGTGAAATCAGCGGCTCATGGCACGGACCGGTGCAGCGCTCCGGGTCTCCGGGTTTCCGGGTCCCCGCTGTCCGGCTCTCTCCTCCCGCTGCTTCGCGTCCGGAACCGTCACGCCGGAGGCTCGTTAAAAAAATACAAACTTGCCTTTGAGTCGCTTTCCAGCAGCCTGCAGGGGGCGGGGCTTATCGCCGAGACATGATTGACAAGCCGTGGCCACGCCCCTCACCGGAGTAATTGATTAATCACGTGACGTTGTCTTGACGAAATAGTCAAATTTTACAAATATTTTCCAAGTTATATTCAAAATTGAAAACAGAATTCATACATTCAGCAATTTCCTCAACCCTTTAAAGATTTACACAAAAGTATTTTTTTATTTCAAACTGTAACAAAATTCATAAAATATTTCAAGATAGTAATTGTTACTGATGTAAGAAAATAACCTAAAACAATAAATCACTATAGGAGGTGAATAGTTCTGCTTTATATCCAAATTATTTTTAAAAATAATTCATAATTAAAATTGATTCTTCAGCTACAATTTACACAAAAAGATGTGATTTAAACTAAAACACGGGTAGGAAAAAGATAGTTGAAGGAGTATTCCAACTCCTGTAATTTAGTTAACTGAAACACTTAGTAACTTAAAAAAATGTATATGAGCAGAAGAATATTAATAAAAGGAAAAGTTAAAGGTATACATTTTAAATTTGAGAACATTTATAATTTAAAATATGTAAAATTAAAAATATTTTTTGGTATACACTAAATATGTTTTTTTTTTAATTATTGAAACGTTGGATGCAAATTACATTCAGATTGTCGGTAGATGAATGATTGTCAAAGTTGGATTACATTTTCTGCAAATCAATTGTAAAAAGGACATTTAATCTAAAAATCTCATTTCATAAGAGAAATACTGAAAACAAAAAATGTACCCCGAAAAATGAAATAGAGGAATAAGTTCATCCTTGGCTGAGGAGTGTTGAGGACGCCCCCTGCTGGGAATCAGCCAGAAGTGTGTCTTTCAGGCCGCTGCTCGAGTCCAGCAGGTTATTTTGAAAAACAGTGAAGAAAAAAAACAAAGCAGCAAACAATCATGAGAAAGATTTACACGTTTTATAAAAACGTGATGGTTCTTTTAGTGCTTTCATCACAGATTAAATTTAAAAATCTGTCAGGTACACCTGAAACGGACAACTGGTTTATTTATGGATCACAAAAGAACTGAATCCACTCACGTTCCAATTTAAACAAATTTGAAATGTTTGAAATTGAATTTTCTTTTTTTTAACAACTTAATTTCTTCTCGAGCTGATCTTTCATAGACAAAGCAAAAAACTTGAAAAACTAGGTGATGTTGAAAGCATTGACACTCAGGCTTCACATATTTAATGTTATAAAGCAAAGACTTTGATCGGTTTTCTCGATTTGTTTGTTTCGTTTTTACTTCTGACTTTAAGAAATCTGGTGTTTCATTTGAAGTCTTCGTGTCGGTACTCTCGGGTTCAGTATGACTGTAAATATGAAGAAGAGAGTGACAGATTTTTTTTTTTCCTTTTGTTTTATTTGAACCTGAACTCAGACGCTGGCTCTGAGCCGGAGTGCAAAGATTACCTGTCAAACAGTCTGTGATCACCTGACCTCAGGTGAGTCTCCTCTGATTGGCCGCCTCAGAGTCTGGCCAGCTGCGGCACACATCGGCGACGCCACAGTCGATACCAAAGCGTTATTTTTAATCAGTCTGCAAATTATTTTTTTAAATCTGAAATGAAAAGAAAAAAATTCACCAAAAAAACCACAGCTTTCACTGGTGTCCATTATATTGTGAAAACGCCCTCTGGTGGCCTCACTGAGCACTGCAGCTGCTCAACCGTCAATCATGAAAAGTTACCAAAAAAAAATCTTAGCATAGAGAGAAAAATCCTGATTTTTGTTCAGTTTATAACATCGGCGTAAGCATCCATAACTTCTTTAATTTAAAAGAACCTAAAAATTACAGCAAAGACGATGTTGAAGATCAGAAACGTGCAAAGAAAAAAGGGGTCGCCATGGAAACACAGAGAAGAGAGGTCACCGTGGAAACAAAGTCAGAGCAGAGACGTCGCCGTGGAAACACAGTCAGAGCAGAGAGGTCGCCGTGGAGACACAGTCAGAGCAGAGAGGTCGCCGTGGAGACACAGTCAGAGCAGAGAGGTCGCCGTGGAGACACAGTCAGAGCAGAGAGGTTGACAGAGTTGCAGCTTTCAGATTTTCTGCTGAGCAGTTTTCCTTCTCGGTTCCATTAACCGTGAACTCTGTTGCTAACAGACCGACGTCGCCGTGTGTGCTGCCCGGCTGCCGGAGGAATCGAACCGTGCGCCGCCGTGCCTCAGGACACCTCGATGACCTCCATGCTGCCGGAGAAGCTGGACTGGCTGCCCCCCTTCACCATCTCCTCGCCCGCCCGCCCGTCTCCGAACTCCATCTGGCAGCTGCGCCTCTTCAGCTGCTTCTCGAAGCTGCTCTCCTCGTGCCAGCTCCTCCGGGAGTCGCCGCGGTCGCCCGTCCGCTGCCGGCTGCGCCGCCGCACCGCCTCCAGGCCGTGGCCGCAGCCAAACGCCGCGAAGCCGCCGCCGCCGCTCAGGATGGCGGAGGTGGAGTAGAAGCGGGCGGAGTCGGAGGAGAGGTACCAGCCGCCGCTCAGGGAGGAGGTGGAGACGGTGACGGGTCCCAGCAGGATGTCGGAGTGCCAGCCCTTCAGGGCGCCGCCGCCGCCGCCGCCGCACGGCCCCGGCTTGGCCAGGTGCTGCTGGCTGCGCGACAGGCCGAACAGGAAGCTGGTGGCGCTCTCCTCCATGCTGCCACTCCGGTGCAGCGGGTGTGGACAGTTCGGGGAGGGGGGCGGAGGCTTGGTGAAGCTGCTGGAGGCCGGCGGCGGCGGTCCCTGTGCAGAGTCCGCCTCCTCCTTATCGGGACTCTGCTCCGGCGTCGACTGCTCCGACACTTCCTGCACCGGCGAGAACTGACACGCCTTGCTCTCCTTAAACGCCGACGCTTTGTAGAAGTCCGTGGCGTCTGCGGCGCCGACGTGAGGCACGAAGACGCAGTGCGCGGCGCCCCCGCCGGGCTCGCCGTACGACTTGATGTCCAGGGAAAAGGAGCGCTTCAGCCGCGAGCTGTCCTCGCCGCCGTCGGCCAGCGCCAGGCCGCTCAGAGCCTGGGCCAGCCGGCGCTCCTCGGGGGCGTCGGCCAGAACGCAGGGCAGCGTCAGCGGCTCCAACAGAGCCGGACCGGCGGCGGCGGCGGCGTCCGGCCTGGCCGACGCCGCCTCCGACCCGGGCTCCCCCTGCTGGAGGGACCGCAGCTTGGTCTCCGTACCGTGAGGACTCTTTATCTTCTTCTCAAAGTCCAGCAGCTGACCCAGGAAGTTGAAGTTGGGGGAGATGGTGGGACGCTTCTCCTTCACGAACCTGACACACACACACACACACACACACACACACACACACACACACACACATCAGAGAACAGGTGTGGACGGTTCTGATCAGGACAGGGACGGCTCACCGAGATCTTGATGTGTTTGTTGGACCGGGCGGCTACCTGTAGGCCTCGTCCAGAGACATGTCCATCCTCTTCATGATGTAGGCGATGGCGATGGTGGCCGAGCGCGAGATTCCAGCCAGACAGTGGACCAGGACCCGGGCGTTGCACGCTTTGGCTTTTTCTGAAAGACGAAGGAGGATGAGGAAGAGGAGGAAGAGGAGGATGAGGAAGAGGAGGAGGAGGAGGATGAGGAAGAGGAGGAGGAGGAGGATGAGGAGGAGGAGGATGAGGCGGCGACGTCTCACCGATGAAGTCCAGCGATCGGTCCAGCCAGGGGAGGATCTTCTCGCAGAAGGAGTCGTTGACCGGGACCCTCAGGAAGTGGGAGTCCGGGATGAAGTCCGGTTTGGGACACGTGTTGCTGGCGTTCAGCACGAAGACGATGTCGTTCTGCTGCATCACTTCCTGTTCCACACACACCAACACACAATGATCTCTACACAGTTATGCACGCGTGTGTGTGTGTGTGTGTTCCTCCAGAGGGCTGGATGCTGAGCCGATACCTGGTTGAGGACGTCCCTCTGGCAGCCCAGGTACAGGTGGGGCAGGATGCGGGTGGGGCCCAGGCTGGCGACGGGGGGGCAGGGCTGGGAGGCGCAGGAGGGCAGCAGGGCCGACTTCCCCTCGCACAGCCCCGGGAAGAGGTGGGAGAACTGCGAGAAGCCGCCTGAAAGCACGGCCACGCCTCCGTCACTGACCAGCGGGGGGCGCACAGCCGCCCACGGGCCATCAATGAGACTCTTATCAGCTCAGCCCTCATGTGTTTACGCTCAGCCTGTTGCTAGGCAACCGGACAGAGGTCTGACTGACTGGGTGTTTTATTTAGGAGAGAAGCGGCTCAGGATGGCCGACATCTTTATAGTGTTACTGTAAAAAATCTGTTTTTCCTCTTCTTTAACCTTAATACACACATATATATATTTAGAAACACACACACACACACACACACACACTCTGACCTGACAGCAGGTGGACGGAGGGGAAGCTTCTCTCCAGTTTGAGCAGCAGAACGCAGAGGAAGGACTCGGTGCTGAGAGCCGCCGGGTCTGAGGAGCTCTGGTCGTACACCACCACCTCCTGATCAGCCTGCAGCTGCAGCTGACACACACACACACACACACACACACACACACACACACACACACAGTGAACACGAGCTAGACACAAAACCAAGATCCTGAAATCACATCAAAGAACTTTTCACTGCATCAGATATTTAAAACTGCGTCTCTGTTTCAGTCCAGGTGTCGACAAAAACACAAAATACAGTTTAAAGCAGCGAAGACGCTCGTCGGACGCTGCCGACTCTCTGCTGCTATCGAGGCCGGCGATTAGGCTGAGTGTGTGAGAGTGTGTTACAGATAAAACTTTATTGTTCTTCACAGGAAAAAGATTTGTTTGCTTGGTTTTATGAGCCGCGGGTTGTTGGGCGGGGTGAAGTGTTCAGATCAATCAGACTGCTGTTTTCACCTTAAACACACCAGACGACCTCAATAGGACGCTGTGTGTGTGTGTGTGTGTGTGTGTGTGTGTGTGTGTGTGTGTGTGTGTGTGTGTAAAAGGAGTGGTTGGTGCGCTATTAGAAAAATAGTTTTTTCATTATTTAATTTCCCATAGAGCTCACTGTACCACTAGAGGGAGCTGGCGTGCCGTGCTGAAGCCCCGCCCCTCGCCGCCGCGGCGCGGCTCACCTTGTTCTTGGCGGAGTGCTGCAGCAGCTCCTGGATCTGCACCTTGTCCTGCTGCAGCCTCCTCTTCATCAGCTTGGAGCAGTTGACGTTGACGGCCTCCAGGATGTGCGACGCGTTGTAGTCCACGAAGGGCCGGCTGTCGATCAGCACCACGCGGTCCAGGCCGCCCTCCAGCAGGGCCACCAGGGCCTCGGCGCCCAGCGGGCGCACGGCGCCGGGGGCCCCGCGCCGGGACATGTCTCCCCTCGCCCCGCCCTCGGCCCCGCCTCCCGCTGCTGCTCGGGACGCTCACAGGAGGAGGAGCTGCATGGCGTCGGGCCGCGGCGGCGTCACGACCGTGTGTGTGCGAGACGGGCGGGTTCGGCGGGCGCGTTCAGCGTCTCACGCGCCTCTGGGGACATCGCTGCACATCCTCGTCCTCGTCCTCGGGCTGCAGCAGGGGAAGACGGCAATTCAAAGAGAGGACAGATACAGACGGCGTTCTGTCCTCATTCGGCTGAGGAAGGAAAAAAATCAAGCATAATTCAAAATACAAGATTAAGGAAATTTTAAAAAAACTTTTTTTCCCATGTCAATAAAAAAAAAAAAACAGGGAAACGGAATAAAAACAAAACTGAAATTCAAAAAAGTCATTAAAAAAGTTGTAGGAGTTGAAAATTCATCACATATTCAAATAATTTTAAACATTCAAACAAAAATTCTCAGTTGGAGTTCAACTCCATGAATATCTCCATACTTAACGAATGAATGAATGAAATGTCACATTAAAGAGGAAGTTTGGTTTGTATTGAAGCGGTTTTGAGATTAACCTTTAATTTTAGGAAGTTTCGGCTTTATTTGAGGGGAAACGAAAACTGGACCTCTGCTGTCAGCTGAAAACAAACCTGTGAGAACAACCCTCGCTTTGTATTCAGCAGCGAAATGCGTTTTGAGAGGGACGTTTTCAGGCTGTTTACCTCAGGTAAAATCAAAATAACAAATTCCTCCACAAAACGCCTCCTCTTTAGTCCAAAATTATAATTATATATAGATTTCGCCTCATGTTTTCAGATTTTTGTCTATTTATGCACTTGAGCTCAGCTGCTGTTGTTTTTAAAAGTGCTCTAGAAATAAAGCCGAGTTCAGGATCTTCAGACAGATGACTTAAAAAAAGAGATTAATTCACAGGAGATTCATTCATGACTTTTAAACATACCCTGTTTTAAGGAAGCTCGGTGTTTCTTTACACCAGTTTATTTTCACAGAGGATGTTTGAGGTTCATTAAATCATCAATCACAACATTATGATTCCGCCCATAAAAGCTAAAGTCAGCAGCTTCACTTCATTCAACTGGACGGATTCATGTTGGTAATTTATTATATTATCATGTTATCATGTTATCACTGTACTTCAGATAAAAGCGTTGATTAAACCTGTAACGTCATTTATTGAGAGATTTAACAATACAGATCAATGGAATTACTATTTATTCAAATTTTTTAGAGGATGAACTTCATGACAATAAGTTAAATAACTCATTTATAAAGAAGTTAAGGTTCAGTTACAACAATGTGACGCTGCCAAATAACAAAAGCTCACGATAATAAACAGGAGTTTGGGATTTAAAAGACTGTAACGTCACAGCTTCAGAAGAGAAACTAAACTCTTATTTTATTAAGCCCCATGGGGAAATTTCTTTTCACACGTTCACACTTCCTATTTCTAGGAGGTGGTGGACAGCCACATTAAGGCGCTCTGGGGTCAAGGGTCATGCTCAGGGAACCACAGTGGTAACTGCACACTGAGAATCAAACGTTTGCGCTGAGAATGTAAAAGTTAGTGAAAGTTATTGGATATATGAGGTAGAGCTGCTTTACACAGCGTTAAAACTGTGTTTGCCTGAGAGATTAAAGCTGTAATTTTACTGTCAGTCAATAAAAAAACAATAAATATGAACTGATTTCAAACAGGAGCTTAAACGGGTGAAAGGTAGTGGAAACATGCTATTACCTCTTCATACAGGAGGAAGACTTTGACCATTACACTGAACCTGAAATTTTAACCACTTTAAAAACGGATTTCACTTCATTTACACTCAAAGCAAAGCTGTGATTTCGAATATAAACCTGTTTTTGGTGAGCTTTGGAAAGCAGAAGCCAGAAGAAGCTGCTTTCAACAGGAAGTTTCAGAAATTAAAACTAACTCTGGTCTGAAGGGAAGTTAATGTAAACCGGTAGGGTGTAATATTCTGTACATTCTAATAATAAGTAATATTCTATACATTACAAGGGTATAGTTAGTTGGTTAGTTTAGTTAATATGTGAACTAAAGGAAGTTTAACCTCCATCTATGAGCCCTGACCTCACTGAAGTCAAAGTTGATGGAAAGCAGTTTCACCGCTGTATTTAGATGAACTGGGACGAATATTGAACTTGCTGGAGGTTCATATAAATAAGTTTCATTCTGTTTCTGTGAAAAACATTAATTTGTTGGCAAGTTTAATGATTGAATGTAGTTAAACCAGTTTCAAGGAAGTTGGGCATTTCTCGGTCAATGGTAATGGAAACTGTAGTTTTAATTCTTTTAAACATTGCTGAAACTCTTTAAACAGATCCCAGTGGTCTCTGGCCCGGGTTTAACCCGTGTTTACCCGGGTGAGGAGCTTTTTGCGGGTTTTCGGGCGACATGTTCACGCGGACGCTAGCCGCTTCCATCGCTAGCTCCGCTGACATTTTGTCGCCGCGTTTCCATGTTTGAGAAGCGGCTGACCCGCGGGGTCGAGACCCGGGAGCCACGGTCCGTGTTCCCGCGGGGCTCCGAGCCCCGGCCTCGGTGCGGACTGGACTTTACACGGACCACCGTCCGGGCCGGGCTCAACTTTAGGCCCCGTTAACGGAACTTTCCCCAGCCGCCGCTCCGTAACCGGACATTTCGGGGGAACTCACCGTCTGAAAACTCGACGTCAGAGTCCGGCCAGCGGCTCCGGAGCCTCGGCTGGCTCCCGGCTGGCTCCCCGGTGGGTTCCCGGGCAGGTTTCCCCGGGGCAGGACGGCTGTGAGAGCGGGGACAGCGCGGAGTGAAGGCGGCGGAGGGAGTCGGTGCTCCGGTCCTGCTGCTGCCGCGAGAGATGAGGTCACCGCCATATAAATAATCGCATGTCGTCATCGGAGCGCGAGGCACGGCCGCGCTGCCCGGGCTCTTAAAGGGGCAGGCCGGAGAAAGAAAACTGGGCCGACAGGAAACACTTGACAAGACTAAAAACACAAAATACCGCAAATATAATGTACACAAAATACAGAAAATACACAGAACTGCAAGAATTGCTCATAGTCGCACAATGCAATACAATGACGTCTAATAATACAACAAAATTCATACATGAAATGCATACCATCAAAACCACAAAATACTATTACATAAAAAAATTCTATATTTAATAAAATAGAATAAAATTTACTGCCAAGTCGATACAGAATAAAAACAGTATGTTGTATACTCAAAACATAACTGCTTCCTGTGAGTACAAAGCTCGGGCATTTATAAAACAGACAACATGCTATTTGCAATAAATATACAACATCCAGAAATATTACTGAGTTAACAGCACAGAAGTGCTTCACAATGGAAACTGTACAATACTAATAAACAACCAGGACAATAAATGAGCTCATTTGAGAATGAAACAGACTTTGACTGAGTTTATACTGTACATGAGGGAAAAGAAACAAGTTAGAATGTGAACAAACAATTTTATTTCAACACATCTTTTCAAATACTGTACAACAACAGATGCTCACAGGAAGCATCAGTTTCTTTCTTTCTCACACACACACACAAAAACCAGCCCTTCTCTGATCATGTGACCTGTGGCTGACAGCGGGCTGTCTCTTCTAATCGAATCAGCAGCTGAATATTTTCATCACAGCAGTTTCATCTCAGAGAACAAACCATTCTGATGGAATAGTGCTTACAAAAAAACTGAGTTTTCCGATTTACTCTATATCTGTCTGAGTCAGACTATTAGTGACTGTGTAAAAACACCAAGCTAAAGAGACAAATCACTATCCACAGCTGACCAGTGGAAACGGTTAAGACACTGAAAATTTTCATTTAACTTGCAAAGTGCCGTCAGACTGGCAAAGTTGTTGAACTAGTAGATTTAAACTTGGATGTTTTCTGTTACACTCTCGAGCTGTCCAGGTGTCACCCGTCTGCACCTACTCTCAGCTGGGACTGGCTCCAGCGCCTCTTGACCCTGCACAAGATGTAAGCGTCACAGGCGAGGGATACACTGGAAAATATTTCATAGGCTGAGAAAATCACTATGAAAGTGTCGTTTCAGAGGAAAGACTGCTAATGTGCTCAGAGATTTCGATGAGAGCATGAACGCCGAGTGACAGTGAGCGAGCGAGAGCAGCCTCAGGCTGGGTGAAATGCGGGAACAGCCTCACGATGCGGATGTGCGGCTCTAAGTGTGAGCGCCGCCGCCGCTGTTGGTGGTGTTTTTGTTATTTTTGGTGGATTTGGTGCCACTGCCACTCTGAGGTGTCTTCTGCTCGTCTCCAGTCAACAGAGCTTTGATCTCAGATGGTATCTTCCCCTGATCCATGGCCGAGCACCACTGTTTGTACTGCAGGAGACACGCAACAGATACACACTGTGAGGTTACATCGATTAGTGGAAGATGCTCTAAAATCTAGACATTAGTGGGAGGAAGATCCTCTATAATCTGAATGTTAGTGTAGGAAGAGACTTGTTTTGTTATTGTTTTTTAAATTCCTCCTCACCATCTCCAGCTCCTCCCGCAGGGCGCAGATGGCTCTCTCCTTGCTGGACACCAGCTCCTCCAAGTACTGGTACCTCAGCTTCTTTCTGGCTCGACACTCTCGGGCACTCTGACGGCTTCGCTCCAGTTTGGCCTTCAGGTCAATTTTGGCAGGTTTGCGGCCACGTTTTCCCGGTTTCTTCACTTTTCCCGCCACCATCTGTCAGACAGCACAGCCGCAGGTTCAGCAGGTATATTTATACGAAGTCAGATCATCAGTCAGGATCTTAGTTGTGGCAGTGGGAATGTAAGGGATGAAAGTGTGTATATTTAAGCAAAAAACAATTAACACCGAAAATGAGTACAATCTCAAAGTTGAGTAACTTTAAATGAAAACTTGTGCAAAACCCAGTGACATGTTAAACTGTTGTGTTCTGCATATATTTACAGACTCACCGTGACAGCAAGGCTCTGAGGCTAATGCTAGTTTTCTCTGGAGCCTGTCCGCTAACGTTAGCCACAGTTAGCCGAGAGAAGCTCGGAAAACTAAACGAACAAGCTAACACAAAAACTGTGTATCTTAGGTAACGTCAGCTGGTTAAAGACGATAGCTACCAGTTTAAACCCCTTAACTAGTTGCAGTCAAAGAGCTGTCCCGAGTTAGCAGCTGCTAGCATCGTTAGCTCCTCACCTTGTTTTCATCCATGTTGCTCCACGTTAGCAGCCCGCTGCTGTTAGCGCCGCTCCGCTAACAGCGCGTCGTCAAACACGCAGTTAGCAACCAGCGGATCCTCAGATAACCAGGAGATAACCCTCAGATAACCAGCACACAACCAGCTGTGGCTGAAGCGACCTGTTTACAACGTCGAGGTTACGTGTTGACGTCACAGACGCGTCATTTTTTTGAACACATCTTTATTGACAGCCGTGACGCTAACAGAGCAGAATAGAAAACAATAGAAAGTAATGTATTGATCTCAAAGATAATTCTTTCCCAGCCTTGCTCCACTCAATAATAAAATGTAATAGAATGTTAAATATATCAAATGAATAAGAAGGAAAATTAAAAAAAAAGCAACAAATATTGGTATTAAATTAATATGTAGAACCACCAGAGGTTCCAGATGTTCTGGCAGTGATGCTGCTTTAACACACCAGATAAAAACTAGTATCACCAAGTCAACACTAATCAGGTTTTAAGTTGCAGTTGTACACATAATAGTGATATAAAAACAGAATCATAATGAATCTTGAGGAAAACTAACACAACACTCTGCTGTATTTGACCTTTTCTCTAAATAGGAACCACTAATCAATGTATTTTGATGTGAAATACAATATTTTAATTAACAAAACCACCCTGGACCACAACTATGTGCCTTCTGTTTGTAAAAATAACCCAGACCAGGTGAAAATGTAATAAAAACTGAAGTCTGATTATTCAAATTACTGTTAAGATTGAATCCTGACAAAATGTACTGGAAAGGCAAAGAGTCCTCATCCAAAATGACCGCCATGGCAATGCATCTACACAGCAGTGAAGTGTGGGTCAAGGGTTTCTAATGATGAAGCCATGAGGATGAGGCTTTTACACAAATATGGCACTTCCAGTAGTGCAGTGGAAAACACTGTCATGTCACAGTAAAGGTGTTCCTGGTTTGAACCTGGAGTTTTTCAGTGTGGATTGTGTACTTTCTCTCTGAGCCTGTGTACATGTTGAGTCTGTGCCACGTGAACTGTTGTTGTTCCTGTGAAACACTCTCAGCTGTACTGCTGACCTGAAGGAATCGTTGATGAATAGTTTGGTGCGTCGGGTGAGTTCAGAGGTTTGTTCTTCCTCAGCTGCTGCAACAGGAGGCCTTGTTTCAGAGTCAAACTGAAACGAAACGGAAAATAAACACCGACTGAACCCTGAGAGGAAACAAAGGAGGATATCTGTGTGTGTGTGTGTGTGTGTGTGTGTGTGTGTGTGTGTGTGTGTGTGTCCCGCTTAGTCATTTCTTTTCACTGAGTTTATTTGGACCAATCAGAGTCTTTGTGGGTACAAACAGGAAACATCAGATTCACAGCAGCTGGAGTTCAAACTGAATCAAAGACAGAAAAAGTGTAAATCACAGAAAGTCGACAGTTTACAGAAAAAAGGTCAAAGACGAGTTACAAGTTGTTGGGTTTTTTTTTACAATGATCTTTTTTCTTTTTTTTTTAATCACTGAACATGAAAATCCTGAAAAAAAGAGCAAGAGGACAGAAACCTGTTGGAAGGAACTACAACTTATTCTCTCCCCATCAGGAAAACCCTCCACCAAGCCAGAGGGATGGATGTCTGTCGCCCCCTGGTGGTGGTATTCATGATGACAGCAGCAATGTGGAGAACGAGTGTTGCCAGGGCAGGATGTGACTCTCACTCAGAGAACCATGGAAATGTGAAAATAGATTAAAAAAAAAAAAAAAAAAAAAGCTTGTACAAAAAAAATGTGAAACAATTTTAAAAAAATAAGAGAATAAAATCCAAGAAAAAAATATACAATTCAAACTATTAAAAAAAACTTTTTTTTATAAAGGTACAAAAGTAAAAATCATTTTCAAAACCATTAACAATTAAAAAAATAAATTAAATTAAATTAAATAAGTAATTCAAAGCAATTTTTAAATAAAAAATTAAATAACAAAAATAAATATTCCGAGTGAAGTAAGAAAACAATACAAATAAAATTTATATCACAATACACTGGAAAACAATGAAGGCAAAGGGAATTATGACAGTGGAAAAAACAAAATAGAATGAAAGAATGAAGGTCCATCTCTTTGAAAGACACACTCCAATCATTCCTGTAGAGCCTGAGGCCATGTTGACTGTGTGTGTGTGTGTGTGTGTGTGTGTGTGTGTGTGTGTGTGTGTGTGTGTGTGTGTGTGTGTGTGTGTGTATGTGTGTTTTAAATTGTGAGAAGAATAACATAATTAAAAAAAAGAATAACTAGAGGTAGAACTGATTTTTAGTTATAATAGAATGAAATTTGTTCTGAGGACAAATAAAAAAGATGAAATAATTTGAGAAGAGCCAGAAGTTTAAGAGGGGAAGCCTTAGCCTACAGAGTCATTGTGACTTTTAAAACCTTTAACATCCCCATGAGATGCTCTTCGCTAAGTGGCCTGGCGAACTAACTACATCATTTGCAGTGTTTCTATCATCTGTGTGTAAATGGATATCGTTTTCAAAACGTTTCTGAGACGAAAACAAAAAAAACGAGCCTCTTGACGGGAAACTTCGTCGTGTAAACGGGGCCTCTGTTCAGTCTGATGGAAAAACTACTGGAATCCCGCATTTTACCCAACAGAAACACGACAACACTAAAGCTCAAAACAGGTTTCTATCAGTGAGAGGGAGCGACCACCAGAGGGCGATATCAACCCGACCAGAAGGATCAGTGACAAACATTCAGGCTACCTGAGGTTTTCAGGCAATGTGTAACGACCGCCGGTGTCTCTGCTGATGGGAACGGAGCCGTTCTCAGCCAATCACCACTCTGACTGACGTTTAGCATGAACGCCGCTGGTTTCAGAGCATCTTAACAACAGGAGTGTTCTAACGACGGCTTCTACCACGAACATGACTGCAGCATACCTGGAACAACGCTGTTCTGACTGACGAGCCAAACACTGGGTAAGCTGGTGATCAAAACACAAAAAAATCCGATGAAAAAATGATCAAAACATGGAAGGAAAATCTGCTCTGATCCGGATCGTATTTATAAAAACAGACTCCAGTATGGCTGCCGGGAGGAAAGAAGCCCTTTATGCAAACCTTTCAGTCAGAAGAGTTTGTCGGTTTGGCACGGTGAAGTTCACCGTTCAGACGAAGGTGTTTGGAGGGTTGGTGTTCGTGGGCCAAGCCACCTTCTTTTCCTTGGCGTCTCGATCGAACGCGTCGCAGACGGCGTCCTTGGCGACGGTCTTGGCCTGCACCGGGACGTCCACCACCCCCACGTAGTTCTTCTTGGCCATGCGCGAGCTGGCGGTGATGGTGTAGGCGTTGCTGCGGTAGCACTTCATGGACGACATGCAGAAGGTTTCCCGCATGCCGCGCCGGAAGTTGGCGTTATAGACGGAGTACAGCGTGGGCTTGGAGGCCGTGGAGCTGAAGGAGACCCAGGCGATGGCCGTGAAGAAGAGCAGCGCCTGGCGGTCCGCCCCGCCCGACTCGCTGGGGTGCCACAGCTGGGCCACGTAGAACGGCGTCCAGGTGAGGAACGACACCGAGTTGAGCATGAGGAACATCTTGATGGTCTTGACTTTAGTCCGGGGGACGATGTTCATCGTCCGGCGCACCGTGTGGCCGTCGGCGCTGATCCTCCAGATGTACCGGATGACGCGTTGGTAGAAGGACACGATCAGCGCCACCGGGACCGCAAACCCCACCAGGAGGTGGAGGGCGGCGTAGGCGATGCTGCCCCAGCTGTCCGGGAGGAAGAAGTCACAGTGACTGTCTGTGGAGCCGTAGAAGAAGAGGCACGGCGACGCGAAGGCGGCGTCGAACAGCCAGGAGGCCAGGATCATCTTCTTGGCCTTCTCCCGCGACACCTTGAAGCTCAGCGGGTAGACGATGGTGTAGAAGCGGTCCACGGAGATGGACAGCAGGACGTAGACCTGCACGCCGGGGCACAGGTGCTGCAGGTAGCGCACGGCCTTGCAGGCGGCGGCGCTCAGCGGCCAGCGCCCGGAGGCCACCTGCAGCAGGACGAACGGCGCGCAGCCCAGGCTCATGAGCAGGTCAGCGCACGCCATCGACACCACGAAGTAGTTGGTGGTGGACTGAGTCCGCCGGCTGCGGTGGATGACCAGGCAGACCAGGGCGTTGCCCAAGACGGAGACCAGCCAGAGGGCGGCGAACACCAGGCCGAGGACGGCGACCTCCCCCGTGGTCAGCTGGTGGGGGGCGGCGGAGGCATTGGCCCAGCCGGGGGGGCCCTGGACGCTGCAGAGCGCGGTGGAGGGGACGGTGGCCAGGACACTGGAGTTGTCTCTCCTGGAGTAGTTGACGGACATCTGATAGGTGAAGGACGGAGAGTAGACGGAGGGACTGACACCGGCGTTGGTGGAGCGGGCGTAAACCATCACTGCGGCGCCGCGGCGGCGAGGAGCTGGAAGCAAAGACAAGCAGGACAGGGAGGCGTCAGGAGGATTTCACCTCCGCCAGGAACCCCGGAACTCCGAGGGTTCTGCTGCCGGGAGAACGGTGGAGGTTTTGTTTTCCTCTAATGAAGACAGCTACTCTCTTTAGCAGGTTATTGTTTTTCCAACAAGTCAAACATGTAAATTCATTAATGACGGAAACATCAAACAGCGGAGTCGACGGATGTGAGATGATTGTGGTTGGAAGCCGGAATTCATCAGGAGCCTCTGAGCCGCGGCTGATTTCATTAGAGCGTCTCCGGGGCCCTCGGGCCCTGAGGAGGCCCTGCATCACCCAGGAGCAGCTCCGGGAGAACCTGGCTCCACTCAGCTGGATGTCCCTCTTAGCAACAGCCTGCTCTTCCTCACCACCACCACCATCATCATCCTCATCCTGAGAACACTGGGAGCCCCAACACCTCCGGCAGGTGAGAGGGCCCGGCTCCATCACCTCCACCTGAGCAGGGAAGAGTTAAAACCTGCTGGTGGAAAAATACTGGAGCAGCGGAGGGGTGATCGACCGCCAGGTGTTCATCAGACATCAACACACTGAAACAACCACACACACACACACACACACGCACACACACACCTCCAATTCCAGGATCATCTGATCAATAAATCATGAAAAGGATGAAAAACACCTGATGAGCGGCTCCATCTTCTCGAGCTCCACGTTTTTCTCCTGAAAATGTCAAAATGTCGAGCTGACAAAGAAAAAGGAAAACGAGCGGCGGGGAGACGGAGCCGCTCCGGTCCGATCAGCGCGCGCCGCGCGAGCCACGAGCCGCTCCGTCTCCAGCGGGCTGCCGCGCGCCCAGCGCCCGTCCCGAGGCGCGCGCCGCCCGGGCTACCGGGGCCGCGGAGGCCGGTCGGAGGAGCGACTCACCGGGGCACGGCAGGGCGGGGAGCAGCGCCTCATCCTCGGACAGGTGGAGGGAGTCAGAGCCGGCGGAGGAGAGCGGGAGCGGCGGCGGACATCATGGAGGAGGAAGAGGAGGAAGAGGAGGAGGATGGATGTTTTCTTCTCCTCGGCAGGGGCGCACCGGAGGGGTTCTGGGGCCCGGGGCCGCTGAGAGGGGCCCCTTCAACAAAAAACACTTTTACATCAAAGCAAAGCTAAAAGCTGAATGAAATATGAAACATATTTCCATTAGAATCAACATTTCATCATTCTGATGTTAAATAAACTTTCAAGGAAGAAAAAACTTCATTTATGACCTTTGTGTCATTAGTTTATTAATTTCTGTAATTTAGAAACAATGTTTAAAATTTTGACTGTTTTATGTTGTTTAGTTAACCAGCTTAGACGTATGTTGGTTAGTTATGGTGTCATACATTAGTTAGTTATCTCAGTTACATATTGGTTGGAAAGATTTGGGGAGATTTGTGTGGAACCTGATTTGGCTCAGTGGTTAAAAGACATTTTCAAAGTTTGTTTCTTCTATTTAGGAAACCTTTGTTTTTTTGACAGTTTTGGTGGAAATAAGAATATTAAATTATTTAGTTTTTTACAGTTTTATAAACATGGACTTGATTTAGAAAGTTTTAACCTAAAAAACTTCTGTAAATGTTTCTGGTGAACTCCTTTTTCTTCTCCTCTAACTCCTTTTTTTCTAGTTTTTCTTTGGAGCAGCCTGAACGTGACTCTGCATCCTCCTCATCATTACCTTGCTTGGTTTTAGTTTTCTTTCAGTTCCTCAGTAGCTCATCAGTGGTTTTCCTTTAGTTCTTTTTGAATGTTTGTTTTGTGGCGTTTTCCCTCCGATCGCCCTCCTCCTCTCCGGCTCTCACACCTCTGCTCCTCCTCCCGGGTTCCTTCATCGGCCTTCAACATGTCGGCTCTATAAAAGGAAGCGGCGCCGTGCGCCTGCGTCTGATTGGTCCGGAGCCGGCAGGGTTTGATGTCACAGCGCGTTGCCATAACAACTGCATCCTGTCGCCTTGGAAACCAGTAGCAGCGCTGACGGGAGGGGGAGGAGGAGAGAGGGAGGCGAGGAGAGGGAAGAGATTAAAAAAAAGGGAGAAAAAGTGGAAAAAAGAAATTGTTTTTGTGTCAAGAAAATCTCTTGATCAAAAACCACAAAAGAATTTTAAAAATTAACACAAAAAAAGAAAGAAAAAAAGAAAAGTTTGATTTTTTGGTTATAATAACCAGCTACTGACCAGGTTAGTGAATCGGGTTGAAGGTAACCTCAGACTGTCAGACCAGACGTTCAGCGAGTTTCTGACGTGTTTATTCATTTATTTACAGGTTTGTCTTAATGCTGATTGGCAAAAACAAGCATTTCCATGGTAACCGGGAGTCGTTTGTTGAATACAGAGCGATAAATAAACACGAGAACTCTGAGAAACTACTGAATAAAAAGAGGAGAAACATAAAGTCACTTTACCGGACCTCCTAACGCCTCCCACACTCCTGTTCATATGAAAAATCAAAGTTTTTCTGTACAATGGAGTCTCTGACGTATGATAAAATCAGGCAGGAAGCAAAATAATAACCTCAAATCACATTTAATTCAATAATAATAATAATAATAAAAAACCTCCCTTAAATTAACTGTGATAAACTTGAATCCCGCTAAATCTCAGCGAACACGTTCATCTGAACCGGCAGCTTTCAGTTCCCCTTCTGACCACCGGGGGGCAGACCGGGGCACTGACCAAAGAGGTGCTTTAATAACTTTACGTTTTTAATATCAAAGGTGAATGGAGCCTGATTACATGTTTGACCTTCAGTTTTTCCGTTTGTATGAGTCGGAGGAGTCTCGTTCAGAATAGAGGGAATCAGTGCTTTAGAGAAGTTCAGCTGTTCGGAGGCAGGCGGCGGTGTGGCGGCGGTGAACGCTGGTTCAGATGAAGGCGTCCGCTCGGCGGTGGCGGCAGGAGGAGCGATGTTTCAGGGAGTGGAGCTCGCCCGGTGGCTCTGCGGTTACAGACGTCTTCCTCTTCCTCTTGGTCACAGCGTGGATTTTACAAAAAAAAAAAAAAACGCGTCTTCAGCAGAATCACCCTCTCAGACCGCCGTCCAGCGTCAGAGTCCCGAACCTGCAGCACAAACGCCGGCCGGCCAGACGGCGGACGAATCAGAGCGGAGAGAGGAACAACTGGTTAGTTTGACGTCGGTCTTTAGAGCTTCTTCCTGGAGGACGACCGACCTCTCTAAGAAGTGGTTGTTCTCTGCCAGCTCTTTGACCACACCCTCCATCTCCTCCTTCAACTTCTTCATCCTGCAAACACACACACACACACACACACACACACACACAGTGAGATCGACCATGATGATGAGGATGAGGATGAGGATGAGGAAGAGCGCCTCACCCCAGGGTCATCTCCACCAGCGTGTTCTGGCTCAGGTAGGCCTGAGGCTTCATCCCGCTGGACACCACCGGCAGAACCTTCTGAGGAAGCTGCTCCTGGAGCTGAAACGGGAAGCACCACGCTGACGCCACGCTACCGGACGACCGCTCCGTTTGCTTGTTTGTTTGTTTACCTTGATGGCGCGCTCCATCAGCATGCTGACCTCCTTCTCGATGCTGATCAGCTGACCCGACACGCCGAGCAGCTGCTTCCTCACATGATGAACCTTCCTGGGGGCAGAGACACCACACGCCTGTTTACCGGGACGCCTCCCCGTCGCCGCGGCGACCGCGGGTCAAAGCGTCGGCCAATCGGAATCCGCCGGGCCGCGCGTCCCATGATGCAGCGGTGTGACGCACCTCATCCACTCCTCGCTCTTGGAGATGAAGAGTCGGTACTTCATGGCGCACTCCTCCGTGAACAGAGCGCGAGCTTTACTGGCGTGAAGGACCAGCTTCTGTCTGGGGGAGGAACCAGAACCAGAACCAGAGACCGTCAGAGACCGTCAGAGACCAGCAGGGACCAGCAGGGACCAGCAGGGACCAGCAGGGACCAGCAGGGACCAGCAGGGACCAGCAGGGACCAGCAGGGACCAGCAGGGACAGAAGACAGACTTCATGGAACAAACAAGAACTTACTTATCAAACTTGTGGATCTGCTCCTCGTTGTATGGCAGACCTGAAACACACACACACACACACGCGAGCTGTGAGTGAAGTCGGGCTGACGCTGGTTCCCCTGAAGTCTGACTGTGACTCACGTCTCTCGGCTTTGTCCTTCTTGAACTGCTGGTAAATCGTGGTGATGGCGTCCAGCAGCACTTTGATTTTCTCCACACTGCAGAACACACACAGAGTCACACCCTGACACACACACCCCGACACACACACACACACACACGCTCGGGGCCTCACTTGCGGTCCTCGGGGTGCGTCCCCACTTGCTGCGTCCAGCCGTCGGTCAGCAGGCCTCCGGGCAGGAACTTGCTCTTGATGTCCTGAGACGTCCTCTCGATGGGGTCCAGAGAGCCGGAGATCTGCGGGCAGCCGGGAGGCTCATGAGCACTACGTCAGCCCTGCCGTCCAGGACCGGCCGTTTCACTCGCTTTAACGTCAAAATCACGTCACTAAGTTAGAAAACACAGAAGTCCTGCGCCGGGCTGACCCACTCACTCTCAGGACTTTCTTGTGCATGTCGGAGATCTCGTCGTATTCAGACGACAGCATGTTGGCCTGCATCAGCACCTCCAGCCTGGGAACACACACACACACACACACTGAGTGGTGGGCCGCTCAGCGCTCCCGGTGGGAATCAGACCGGTGTTCCTCACAGCTGCTCCGTCTTCTCCAGGAGCTGCGTGCAGAAGCTACAGAGGTGGAAGACTTCAGACTTCTTGTGGAGGATCTCGCTGTAGTCCTCCCTCATCAGCTCGCTGCCAGCCAGCAGGAAGCACACACACACACCACACACACCACACACACCACATACACCACACACACACACCACACACACACACTTTTAAAAAGTGTAAAAAATAACTTTCTCACATCAGCTTCTGTCGTTAAATCTCACTCTATCATCAATAGAACCGTTTGAATTTCTCAGCCCCGCCCCCCTCGGGGACACGCCCCCCTCGGGGACACGCCCCCTCATGGACACGCCCCCTCCAGTCCTCTGGACTCACATCAGGCCTCGGACTCCTTTCCGCACCAGTTCCTGATAAACCAGCAGAGACTCGGACGTCTTCCACAGATGTCCCACGTCTCCCGCGAACGTCTGAAAGCGAGCAGAGGACAGCCGGCCTCGTCACCATGGAAACCGAAGCTGCGCTGCGTGTCTATCAGGTCCGTCGGGTCGCGGCGGCGGGGTTACCTTTGCGTAGCTGGCGTCCAGGTCGAGGTCGTAGCGCGGCTGGACTTTGGGAGGACTGGCTGCAGAGAACAAACACAGGACACTCAGGAGACGGTCTGCAGGACGTGATCGCGGCGCCGGGCGGGACTCCTACGGTCTTCGAAGATGAGGCCGACGGTGGCGACGGACTCGCGGCTGACCAGCATGATGGGGTTGTCCCTGGAGGTCTTGGGGAAGGTCATGGCCTGGCGGTTGGGGTCGAGCACGAGGCGGCGGCCCTCGTACAGCAGCTCCTGGTTGTGCAGCGGGATGCTGCTCCGGCGGCACAGCAGCTCCTGGAACAGCGCCGCCCTGCGGACGCGAACAGAACAGCAGGTCACGGCGGGTCGGGGCGAGGGGGCGGGGCCGGGGGCGGGGCTTACGTGTTGTACTCGTGGATGTAGACGTGGTGCAGCGTGGCCTGCTGCAGGCTGAAGACGTAGACCACGGTCCGGTGCAGGATGTCGTTGGTCTCGGCGAAAAACTGGTCGAAGCCCCAACACTTCTCCTGATCCGCCTCCAGGATGTTGGCGAGGACCGGGGTGAGGAGGCTCTGCAGACCCCTGAGACCGGCACACACACGCACGCGCGCGCACGCACGCACACACACACACACACACGCATGTAAGACATCTTTCACCATCCCTGATCACACAGTCAGCTGTTTTCATGTGATGGAGGAGCGACTGTGGGGAATAGTTTGGTGAAATGAAGTAAATAAAAAAGTGAAGAGGACCCAAATTCGATGCCTGAAGAACTCCTGAGCTTTATTCCTCCAGAGAAAAACAGAATTTTCAGTCTTACAGGGCAGAAGGTGAAGCTCAGGCTGAATACCTTTATAATATATAAAGGTGGTGCACCACAAGGCTCGATGCGAGGCCCTCTGCCTTTTAAAAATGTCAGAAATTACATGGGGATGTCTGTTTATTTGCAGAGAAGATTTGCTTCAGCCCAGTCTCCATGAATAACTGAGGAACTCGAAATGTGTGTCATTAATGTACGGCTGAAAATTTTCCAGGAAAATAAATTTCACAGTAAAAACGCTGATAAATAGTTACTTCTGCCAGAGGCTGGAGGAGAAATGTTGTGGAAATGTATCAAAATAAAACCACAGATCAACAAAAGACACATCAGAGTCGTCAGCTTGCTTCAAACTGTAAAATGAAAAGTGCAGAGGACCCAGAGATGATCCCTGAGGAACTGATTATCAACCCCAAAACAGGTCTTATCATTAGCAGTGTGTGTGTGTGTGTGTGTGTGTATTACTTGGACAGGCTGCAGGACACGGGCATTTCCGTGCTCCACTCGATCTTCCCGTTCTCACACTTCTGGTGACCGGAGATCGTCCCCGACGGCTTCTCCGTGATGATCTTGTACCTGAAACACAGCGGCGGCGGCGGCGGTGAGCGCGGCGTGGCGTCTGCGCGTCGTCACGGCGCCGCCCCTCCCTCTTACATCACTTCCTTGTTCCTGCGCGGCCCCTCGAACGGCCTGAAAGGGAGGCTGCCGGTGGCGGCGTGGTAGAAAGTGACGCCGATGCTCCACAGGTCCACCGTGGCGCCGTACTTCTTCTGGTGGTCCTTCCTCAACACGGCGCGCTCGTACATGTCGGGGTGCTGCAGCGTGAGGAAGAGGAGGAGGAAGAGGAGTGGGAGGGAGATGAGCCGGAGGACTTCATTCACTGGCAGAGCGACAGAAGGTGTGTTACTCCGCCTCTTTTGTTCTGGGTGTGTTTGTTTCGCATACCTGATGTTCTTTTCATTCCAGCACGTCAAACCTTAATGAAGAGACTCTTTGATCGTCCTCTCATTCAGTATCATGATTTTTGGAAATGTAAATGTAAAGATAGGGAGTGTTTTTAAAGAAAGGGTTAATCAAAATTTATTTTCTGGAGTTGACAGAATTTGCTGGAAACAGCGAGTAAAACAAATCCAGAACAAAATGTTCAGAAGCATCTCAGTCCGGGTGAAGCTCAGTCTGTACGACTGGCTGATACTACCTTATCTAACACACTGTGTGGCGAAATACTTATGTAAGTTCCCTGAAAAGACTCGTTAGTCTGCAAAAAAGAGCTGTAAGAATTGGTGCGCTCGTTTTGCTCACCAGGTACTCCTCGGTGCCGTACAGCGACACGAACTGCTCGTCGTCCTCCAGCTCCCGGGCGGCGCCGAAGTCGGTCAGCTTGTAGACGGAGCGCCCGTCCTCTCCGATCACCCTCATGATGTTCCCCGGTTTGATGTCTCGGTGGACGATGCCGTACTCCCTCAGGTGGTTCATGCCCGCCACTGCGGGAGCCAATCAGAGCGCAGGGACACGTCAACTCCGAGACACCTCCAGGTTTCCCGGCGGGCGGGCGGAGACTCACCGACATCGTGCAGGACGATGAGGAACTCGTCCTCGGGGAGTCCGTAGGCGTTGGACGATTCCTCTAAGACGGTGTAGAGACTCCCGCAGGGGCAGTACTCCATCACCAGCACCTTGTGACGAGTGTTGGACTGAACAGAGACGCCCGGGTCAGAGTCCGAGTCCGGAGGGGCGGAGCCTGCCCCGGCCCTCACTCACCTCCTCCTCCACAGCGAACAGCTTCACGATGTTCTTGTGGTTCAGCTTCTTCAGGACCTCGAACTCCCTCATTTGGACGTCGAGCGGCCGCAGGAAGCTCAGGTTGTTGAAGACTTTGACTGCGTACAGGTCGCCGGTTTTCTGCGGCGAGACGGCGGAGAAAAAGCGCAAGAGAAAAACTAAGAACCCCGTCCGACTTACTCCTCTTCGACATTCACACCGGAAGTTAAAAAACGCGGCGGGTACCTTGTGCCGCCCTCGGTAAACGTTGGCCGTGGCTCCCTGACCCAGCAGGTCTGAGATCAGCCACAGGTAATTAGAAGTGCTCTGCATCCTGATGGCAGCAAGGGGAGCCTGCACACACACACACACACACATACACACAAGACTTTGATGAAAATATGAAACTGACCAAGAATCCATCCGAACAATAACCTCAGGCTAGGTGTTTCAGAAAGGATCTTCACTTGATAAATATCTGAAGTGATCAAAGACTGATTCTGAACCGAACTAGTCAGACCATCATAACTAACCAATCAACAACTGTGAATCCACCAACTCAGAACAAAATACAGAAGTGGAGCTTTAAATAATACATGAGCACAGTAGTAAAAACTCAGTTACAAAATTTGAAATCTTTCTTTGCCAACTGAGTTCATACATCAGCAACATAAAAAAATCAGACTAAAATAAACCAATAAGCCCAAAAGGTCAAAGAATCGATGATTAATTAATAGCCATAACTCTACGTCAATGTTTACGTGGTGACGTCACGGCTGTATGGGGAAATTCCCGTGTTTTAGGCCCCGAAAAACCAGGCAGCGTGACGCAGCGGTTTGAGCTGGCGTGAAGTTTCCCCTCACCGCTTGTTTATCTCCCGTTTCGTTTGTTTGTTTGTTTGTTGGTCCGAGCGCAGAGCTGTTTGAGCCGTTTGGAGTCGCGGAGCTTCGACGCTTCCCTGCGGCCCGAACCCCCTCGCAGCTCCCCCTCCGCCGCGGTTCTCCTCCCCGGTGCTCCTCCCGCCCCTCAGCGGCTGCTCCGGTGTGTTTCTTCGTTTGTTTGCTTGTAACCGTACGTTTTTTTTTCTGTTGTTATTTATTTCCTCACCTTCTCTCCGCAGTCTGGCTTTCTGCTTCCGCTCTCAGTTCGTCATGTGACAGGTTGTCGTCCAATCACCATTCGGTAAAAATTAATGGGCGGGGCTGCGACTTCACCGTAATAATCCAAATAAAGGCATCAAACATAAAAAAATTGACACAAATTTTTGTAATGTCTGATTTTTCTGATGGAAATATGAAGATGTATTTATCGTGCACAATCTCATTACAAAACAGTAAAACCGGTGAGCTGCTGTGGTGGGCGGGGCCAGTAAGAACCAATCAGAGTGCGGCCGTATTTAGTTACTACGGTAAAAGTCTGGATCCTGTTGAACTCGAAAGTAAAAATTCACATTTTAACGCAAAGAAAGACGCCAAATCTACACTTAGGCCCCCATTAGATGAAAACAGCATCTTAGACTTCCAATTAAAGTCATTGTCTTACTTTACTTTGTCTGATTTCTCAATAAATGCAGTGATTAAGAACAGTTTCAGTTTCACAAGGTGAATTCATAACGTGAAACACAGATTTAAACTGTCTTCATCAAAAATCACTCTTTTTAACAACCTTCACAGAACTTTGGAAGTGAAGTTGAAAGTAAAAGTTTTGATGAAAGACAGAATTCACAGAGGATGAAGTGTTGGAGTAAATCAATTCAGATATGAACCATGGGAATAAAAAGTATATATAAAAAAACAGCAATGACATCGAGAAAAAAGTAATTTAACCTTAATATTAAAAAAGGATGGAAAAATGAGTGAAAGTGAAATTTATAGATGTAACAGCAAAAGATATTTGAAATCTGAGAATGAAGTTGAAAAAGAAATAGAAGAATAAAGGTATATTGGAGCATTTACTCTCAAAACACAAAAATAAAGTTTCATACAAACAAAATACCAACATCTCAGTTTGTCAAATTTCAGGATTTTAATTTTAATCTTGGTCAGATTGTCTTCCTTTCATGAAATTTCTCCCGGGATTACTAAATTATTTCTGTTGCATTTTCAAATAATCATGGTATCTGTTTTGAGAGAGGAGAAATGATGACACAGAGTCAGAGTTCAAAGTTCACTCACTTTATATTTAACAAAAAGAAAAACTAAAATAAATCAGCATTAATGAGTTACGACAGATTCTGGCGGCAGCTGTTCGGACGCAACAGGTTTCCCACGAAAAACATGAACATCAGAGACAGAACCAACTGAGCGCAGAACCTCGGAGCACCATGAGAGGGCGATGTTACCACGACAACGCCCACAAAAAAAATTAAAAATCAGACGAAAGTGCTTTTCGACAAAAACAGCAGGAAATTGCTTTTTTCAGGTTTTCCTTTGTTACTATGCTTCCTGTAAACATTTTCTGGCCTGCGGTGTTGAAAACACACACGAGAACTTCCTTTTCAAAGTAAAATACTTCCTCATTTCAACCAACACGAACAAAGTTTTAGAGAACAAAAAGAATCTGATGGGAGTTTTGGTGAAAAATTCATTCACTATAACAGACTCAAACTTTTTTTTTCCTGTTTTTTGTCTAAAATAACCCAAAGTCAGACATACAGAAAGAGGCAAAATACGAGAAAGAGTTTTAGGTTGAGTTTTCACATTTCACCGAAAATGTCAAAAGGTTTTGAGTGATGAAAGAAAGTTAAAATATCTGGAGGAAAAAAAATCTTGAAATCCTGAAAAGGAGGTATTTAAGCATTTTTCAATTTTAAAGGTTTAAAATGGATCAAGTTGTTAAATATTGAACATTTTTTAATGAAATTTTAATGATCTTTCTTTTGAATCGAATTCAAAACATCTTTAAAATCTGACACTTTGATCGATAAAAAAAAAAAAAGGCTTCTGGACTTCACTCACTGTTTCAGATTTGCAGAGGTTGAGGTTTGAGGTTTTTAGATTTGTCCCAAGTTTTTATGTTGTACCGATAGAAAAGAAACAAAATAAAGTGCAGTGAAGAGACAGTAAAACAGATGCATGTAGAGATGTAGATGTACCACAGGGAGGCGCCAGTGAGGCTGAACGGAGGCAGAAATCACCACCGGGGGCACCGGTGTAATTCGATAAAAACTCGTACAGACCACAAAATGTGGCAGAAACTTGACTGAGTGGATGCACTCAGTTTTCTTCGTACTTTGTTCACATGCAGACAGTTTTAAACCGGGAACGACTGCGACAACAAGAGGTTTTCAAACGTACACGAATGTTTATCGAAAAATCTCAAATTGCGATAATTTAAATCGTTCAGCTTCTGACTTTAATTCAATTTTGTTTATAGCCTCTTTATAAACAATCTCTTGCAGCTCTGGAGGTCTGGAGCGTCCAGTGAGTGACTCACTGCACCACCTGGTGGCACAAAGAGGTAATGCAGGACTTAATTGCAGGTTAGCCTGTAGCCATTAGTTTGAGGCTAAAAATCTCCGACTGTACCGTTAAAAGTTCACAAGTGACAGAATCTGAAGATGTTTTGATGGCACATAAAAAAAAAAAAACCCAACAATTTCCTGTGGTTCCTGAACACAACACTGACATCCGCTGAAACAATTTAAGAAACTAACAAACAATTAAAAAAAACATGTTTAAAGATTGTCATTAAAGTCATGCTGGTGTTTTTTTTTTCACTTCTTCTTACAACGTGTCAAACAAGCAGGAAAAAATAAAATAAAAACAAACAAGGCTCCATTTGTGTGGTTCAACCTGTGGTCCTGACAGCTGCCTCCAGAACGGTTGGAGGTTCCTTCACACACGTGGAGACGGCCTGATGGGAGATTGTCAGCATTTGTAGAAAAATAGAAGGAGGCGGTATAAAAAAAGACGGAATGGAGAGTCGGATGGAGATTTACAAGTCGATTCTATATAGCTTATAAATACGTATCTACACAATATGTGGTACAAAAATACTATGGAGCATCTCCTGGGCACTGATTCCTCAAAGTCACAATAAAAAAAAAAAAAAAAACCAACATGAAGCTGCGTCAGGCACGAGATCGTCTTCTCCATGGAGACGCCGCCGCCGCCGCCGCTGGCGCCTCGCGGGGCTTCAAGGTGCAGCCGGGCGTTTTTTTTTTTTTTCCTCAATGAGAACAGAAAGACACAGAGTGTGTTTTGGTTTAAATCCGTCTGAACGTCGGCGTCGCGGTTCGGGCTGCGAGTCACGCCTCCTGATCCCGTCTCCGTGGTAACAGGCTCCTCCTCCGGTGACTGTTGGTATTTGGCATTGGATAAGTGGAACGCCCCGCTGATGATGATGGGATTTTTTTTTGTCCTTCAGCCTCTTTTTCTCTCTTCTGCTTTAAGGCAACTTATATTTGTGATGATTTAATAAAACCTTTTCTTAAAAAATGTACAAATTTCTTAATACAAACCTCTATGGCGTCATCAGTAAACACTGTATAGAAAATATATAAATATGTTTTTCTCTGTTTGTACAAATGTTCCTGCAGCTCCTCGTTCCCTTTTTCGGCCTCCTTTCAGTCTCTTTCCCATTTTTCGCCTCATATATGCACAATTGCTATTTACAGTGAGGGGGCGGAGCTGTGCGGCCGGCTCACGAGGAGTCCGTGCAGGGCGACGGCGGCGGCGGGTACAGGTGGTGCGAGTAGCTGCGCTCGGTGTAAGGCGACGGCGGGCAGCTCTCGCAGTTCTCCTCCGCCGACAGGTACTGGCTGCGGGGCGTCGGCGGCGGCGGGAAAGGCTCCGAGTCGTAGTTGAGGTCGCTGGTGTAGCCCTTGGTGGCGGCGGCGGCGCCGGACTTGAGCGGCGCCCGGCGACCCGGCGTGTAGTCGCTGTCGCACACGTCCGTGCTGCAGGGGGTGGTGGGCGGGGCAAAGTGTCGGTAGGTGTACGGCCGGTAGCTGAACGAGGGACAGACAGGAGGGTCAGTGTGTGTGGGAGTGTAGAGTGTGTGTGTGTGTGTGTGTGTGTGTGTGTGTGTGTGTGTGTGTGTGTGTGTGGGAGCAGTGTGTCGGTACCTGTAGGATCTGTGTGTCGACGGACTGTTGGAGGAATATCCGAACTCCATGGTGTACTGGGAGCGCACGGTGGCCGGGGACGGAGGAGGGTTGAGGATCTGAGGGCAGACAGACGCAGTTAGCAGTGTGTGTGTGTGTGTGTGTGTGTGTGTGTGTGTGTGTGTGTGTGTGTGTGTGTGGCTGGACGCTCACCGGGGGGAAGTACGTGCCCTTGGTGCTGGACGAGCTGCTGGACGACGCCCCGGTGACGTGGGCGCGGTCGTACGGCGGCCCGCTGCTGCCTCCCATGATGCTGAGCGAGCCGATCACCGACTTCCCTCTGGACATACCTGCGGAGGGACAGCGGCGAGGTCAAAGGGCGCCGTTTCCAGGAGCTGGGGGGGTCGGGGAGGTCTGTCTCACCGGGCAGCGAGCTGGACAGCGAGCCGGGATGCGGCACGTATCCCAGCGGCACCGAGGACGGGCCGTGGACCACGAAGTCGTTGGTGACCGTCTCGCCGTCGTCCTTCATCTGGGGGCACAGGACGCGCTGGCACACGAAGTACACGGCGCCCACCACGAACACCACCAGGACCACGCACACCACCCAGATGATGGTGTTGTTGGTGGGCGGGCGGCGGCTCCTCCGTCGGGTCTGAAACCACAGAAGAAGAAGCGTCAGTGGCTGACGGGCGGGTTCCGGCGGCGTCCGGTGGCGTCCGGCGGCGTCCGGCGGCGCGGCGCGGACTCACAGCAGCCGATCTCGTCCGAGTTGTCGGTGCAGTCCATGTTGTGGTCGCACTTCTTGTGCTTGCCGATGCACTGACCGTTGGAGCAGGTGAACTGATCGGCCGGACAGCGAACTGCGCACACACACAGAAACACACACACAGAAACACACACACACGTTATCTCAGACCCTCAGAGTCCCGGTCCGGTCCGGTCCGGTCCGGGCCGGGCCGAACGCCGCCGCCGCCCCTCACCTTCACACTTGTTCTCGTCGGAGCGGTCCTGGCAGTTGACGTCGCCGTTGCAGCGCAGGCTGCGGTCGATGCACTGCCGGCTGTCGCACTGGAACTCGGCGTCGGAGCAGACGGGGCAGTCCTCCTCGTCGCTGCTGTCGTCGCACTCGGGGTAGCCGTCGCAGCGCCACGCCTGCGGGATGCAGTCCACCTCGCCGGAGGCGCAGGAGAACTGCTCGGGCGAGCAGGTGGGCGGCTCTGGGGGAGGAGACGAGCGGGTGAGCGGCTGGGCGGGGCCGGCGGCGGCGGCGGCAGCGGCGCCCCGGGCGCGCTTACCTCCGCAGGACAGCTCGTCGGGCAGCAGCACCAGGTGGACGGGGCAGGAGCAGCGCGTCGTCCCGTCGCCCTTCACGATGCAGATGTGCGAGCAGCCGCCGTTGTCCCACGTGCACGGATGCTTCCCTGCGGGAGGCGGGGCCAGAGTGAGTCCGGCGGGCGGCGGGCGGCGGCGGCGAGCTCCCGGACTCCGACGGCGACTCACCGTACTCCCTCATGTCCAGCTCGTGCACGGCGTGGATGTCGCTCAGGTAGGCGATGCGGGCCTGGATCTTGGTGCGGCCCTCCCTGGTGGTCTTGTCGATGCGCTCGATCATCTGCTGCTGCTTGTCGATCCAGTACAGGTGGCTCCCGAACACGGTGAGGCCCACCGGCTGCAGGATGTTGGAGTCGGCGATGACGACGCGGTTCGCCCCTGCAGGGTCCGGCGCCGGCAAACACAAACCAGGGAAGACAAACGGTTGGAGGGCAAAAAACTTCCAAGGAAGAGAAAGGCAACAAAAACGGGAGTAGGAGCTGAGGGGGGGAGGCGGGGGAGGATGGAGAGCGACACGCCCACGTCAGAGACAGACCGTCAGCAGCACACACTCACAACTGGAGGAAACGGCAGCCTGAGACTAACTCAGCTACAGAACACCAGAACAACCAGCTCTGGAAGAAGAGAAGAAGAAAACAGGAAGTGGCGACCGTGGCGAACGGTCCGGAGCGCCGGGCGGAGGCGCCGCACTCACCGGAGAGGTCGCTGCTCTCGATGCGCCGCAGGTCCGAGTCCACCCAGAACAGCTTCCCCACCTGGTTGTCGACGGCGAGCGCCACCGGCTTCCCCAGGCCGCTGAAGAACAGCACCTCGCGCTCCGTGCCGTCCAGCGCCGCCCGCTCGATCTTGGGCGAGCGCTCCAGCAGGTTGGTGAAGTACATGTAGCTGCAGGAGGAGGAGGAGGAGGAGGAGGAGGAGGTCAGGGCCGCTGGCTCGGGCGGTTTCCTGTGAAGGAAGCCACTTCCTGTCCGCTCACCCTCTCTCGGGGTTGACCACGATGGCGCGCGGCTTGTCGTGCTCGCCGTGCAGCACCACGCCCACGCGGCCGCCGTCGGTGCGCGTCACGTTGATGACGTTGGTGACCTCGCTGGTCCAGTAGATGAAGCGGCTGTAGACGTCGATGCTCAGGTCGTACAGCTGCAGCCCCCCCGGGGCGCCGCCCGCCGGCGCCGACACCACCGTCATGCTCTGGTTGCCGTCCTCCTGCGCCCGGCGGATGACGCTCTGCTTGGAGTCGATCCAGTACAGCTGCTTGTCCAGCGGGTCGTAGTCGATGGCGCGGACGTTGCGCAGGCTGTGGATGGGCAGGATGATGTCGGGGCTCTGCTGCTCGTCCATCACCATCCGGTTGATCGCCGTCTTCTGGCTGAACAGCAGGAAGGACGTCGGCGCTGCAAACGCAGGATTCACCATCCATCACACAGCTCCATCCGCCGCCATTGCTTCTCTAAAGCGTCCCGTATTTTACCGTATTTGCAAAAAAACGAACGGAGTGGGCGTGGCCTCACCGCTGCAGGTCTTGTTGTCGTAGTTGAGGGAGAAGTGGGCGGGGCATCCGCAGACGAAGCTGCTGACGGGCACGGCCAGGCACAGGTGCGAGCAGTGGCCGTTGGTGGAGGCGCAGGCGTTCCAGCCGCCCTGGCGGGACGAGTGGAAGACCAGGATGTCCATGACGTAGTCCAGGTGGCCCTGGATCACGGTGCGGTTCTGGCCGCTGGTCTTGTTGGCCCGCTCGATGCTGCGCTGGCTCCAGTCCGTCCAGTAGATGTAGTCCTGGTACTGGGTCAGGCCGAACGGGTGCGGCAGGTCGTCGGCGATCACCTCCCGGTCCTGACCTGCGGGGGGCGCCACAAGAACAAGATCATCAGGGGGCGGAGCCACAGCGACGGCGCTCATTACGGGACCTGACCCAGTCTGAAACTGGTCTGAAACCAGGTGTGCAACATTCTGAAAGGACAAGTCCAACAGAAAACTACAAGCCAGGTCTGAAACAAAACCACAATCAGATCTGAACCGGACTTTACCCAGACTGACAACACGTCCTCAAGTAGCAGCGGAAAACTGTTCTGGAACTCAGAAATCCAGAATAAAATCAAAAAATTCCACTTTCAATCCGGTCCAAAGGAAATCTTCAATCCAGACTCAAACCAGACCTGGAATCTAAACTGAGATTAAACCTAGTTTCAGTTTCTACTTGCAGTTTGTGGTTCTAAACCCACCAAGAACCAGGTCACCTGGTCTGAGATCAGCTCTAAAACGAGGCAGGAAGACTAAAACCGGGTCCAGATCCAGAAACCCACAAACTCTGAACAAAGTCGTCAAACTAGAAATCTGATCTGAACAATAAACGAGAAAGAGAAAGAAAATTCAAACACCACAGTTTTCAATCTGGTTCTGGAACTCATCAAGTCCTCAAACCGGTCTGGAGCAAGAAACCAGGTTCAGAACTGATCTAACTTCAAACTCGTCTGAGAACCTTTTCAAATCGAGAGTGACTGAAAAACCCTCTGAATCCAGGATGAAACCAGAAACCAGTTCAAATCAAAGACTGGGTTTAAATACAGGCAGAGATCAGCTCCAGAACCAGAACCAGAACCAGAACCTGAACCAACAAGAACCAGTTCCACAGTGGGACGTGAAATCTAAGTTTAACTGATGAAACTCGAGTGAACCGAGTCTGGACCGGGTTCAGAACTGGTCTGTGTGTGAGGATAAACCTGGTCCAGAGTCCAGTTCACTCTGGACCGCGTCCGGCTCGGCCGGGCCCGGTCCGGTTCCGCTCACCGAGCATGTTGGAGGACTCGATGAGCGTGGTGTCCAGGTCCGTCCAGTAGAGGCGCCGCTCTGCGTAGTCGATGGTCAGGCCGTTGGCCCGGCCCACGTCGGCCACCAGCGTGATGCGGCCGGTCCCGTCCATCGCCGCCCGGTCGATCTTGGGCTTGCCGCCCCACTCGGTCCAGTACATGTACCTGCGCAGCGGAGGCGGGTCAGAACGCGCCGGCCTCGCCCGCCCCCGCCCCCGGTCCCGGTCCAGACACTCACCCCTCAGCCGGGTCCAGGGCCAGCGCCCGGGGACTGTCCAGGTCCTTCCAGACCAGGACCTGCCGGTGCTGGCCGTCCAGCTTGGCCACCTCGATGCGGTTGGTGCCGGTGTCGGCCCAGTACAGGTTCTTCCCCAGCCAGTCCACCGCCATCCCCTCCGGGTAGTCCAGGCCGAACTCCACCACGTGCTCCAGGGCGCTGCCGTTCATGAAGGCCCGGGAGATGGTCTGCAGAACCCAGAACCAGGTTACAACGGGCCCCAGAACCGCCTGACCCGGACCGGACCGGACCAGACTGGAGCGGGGCGGCGCGGCGCGGCGCCCACCTTCAGCGTGATGTCGGTCCAGTAGATGCGGTTGTCGGTGACGTCGAAGTCGAGCGCCGACGCCTCCTTGACGCCGCTCAGCGGGATGGCCACGTTGTTGTTGTTGGTCTCCAGCGAGATGCGGCGGATGTCGGTGTGGCGGGAGAAGAGCAGGAAGGCCTCGGGCACGATGCAGGTCCGCATGTCGGCGATGAGCTCCAGGCCGATCGGGCAGCCGCACTGGACGCCCCGCGGCTTGAACAGGCACAGGTGGCTGCAGCCGCCGTTGGCCTCGGCGCACGGGTTGGTGCCGCGGACCCGGTGCACCGACGTGGCCTTGAGGCCCATGAGGTCGGGCAGCTGGTCGATGATGACCTGCCGCTCCGCCGTGCGCTTGTGGACCCGCTCGATGCTGCGGCGCTGCCAGTCCGTCCAGTAGATGAAGTCTCCCAGCAGCGTGAAGCCGAAGATGTGCGGCAGGTTGATGTCGACCACGACGCGGCGCCCGGACCCGTCCATGTTCATCATCTGGGGGGGGGGAAGGGGAGGGGTTAAATAATCAGAACACTTCCTGAGGGGTCGAAGCAGGATACAGTAACATTCTGAAAACAATATTCTAAAGAAATTAAAAAACACGACTGTCCTGTGGAGGAACATCAGAGGAGTGTGTGTTCAGATTGTGTGTATAAAGCTGCAGCTGAGGGTGTGTGTGTGTGTGTGTGTGTGTGTGTGTGTGTGTGTGTGTGTGTGCGCTACAGGAATGTGAGGAATCTGCACTAATGTGTGATTGGCTGATTCACCGTGGCCCTGCATGGCCCACCGCCATCTTTGTTAACGTTCCTGCGAGAGGCGCAGAGGAGGGGAGGAGAGGAAGAGGAGGAAGAGGAGGAGGAAGAGAGGAAGCTGAAGAGGATAAAAGGAGGGAAGGAGGAGAGGAAGAGGATGAAGACGAGGAGGGCGAGGACGTGGCGCTCCGGTGACGAAGCCACGGTTCGATTCCGGCGGAGCCGCCCACCTCGATCTTGTCGGTCTTGGCGTCGCCCCAGTAGATCTTCCTCTGCTGGTAGTCCAGCGCCAGGCCGTTGGGCCAGCCCAGCGACGTGTTGACCATCACCACCCGCTCCGTCCCGTCCAGGTCGGCCCGCTCGATCTTCGGCACCTCGCCCCAGTCCGTCCAGTACATGTACCTGACGGGGGCGGGGCAGGGGGCGGGGTTAGTCAAACCGAACCCACACTGGACGGTGAAACTCACGCCGGAGCGTCCGGACTCCACCCACCCGGCCTCGGGGTCCAGCACGATGGCGCGCGGCTCGTCCAGGTCCTCGGAGATCAGGATCTTGCGCATGGTGCCGTTGAGCCGGGTCACCTCGATGCGGTCCGTGCCGGTGTCGGTCCAGTACAGGTTGCGCGCGATCCAGTCGACGGCGATGCCGTCCGGGTGGCTGACCTGCGACGTGACCACGAACTCCGCGTCGCCGCCGTCCAGCCGCGAGCGGCGGATGGCGCGCACGTCGTCGTCCGTCCAGTAGATGTAGCCCTCCGCCGGGTCGTAGTCGATGGCGATGGCGTGGCGGATGTCGTCCACCTGCAGGATGACGTCGGTGAAGTCGGGCGTGTCCAGCGAGATGCGGCGCAGGTCGGTGCGCCGCGCCAGCAGCAGCATCTCCGTCGCACCTGAGCGGGACGGACAAACGGCCGGGTGAGCGGCGAGAGGACGGACAGGGGGTCCGGGGGACACCGGACGGCGTCCTCACCGTCTCTGCAGGTCTTGCCGTCCTCCAGCAGCTGGACTCCGGTGGGACAGGCGCACTGGAAGAACGGCGCTCCGGGAGACAGCAGGCAGAGGTGGGAACAGCCGCCATTGTTCAGAGAGCAGGGGCTGCTCACTGCTGACACACACACACACACACACACACACACACACTGTTTAACATCATTAAACACGTTTTTCTGCGTCACACACTGGAAGTTCTGCGTCTGGCCCGAGCGGCTCACCGAGCAGCTGCCTCTCGGCGCTGAACACGTGGATGTCCATGGGCGAGAAGATGTCGGAGTGCACGATGCGCTGCTCGCCGCCCGTCTGCTTCCGGCAGGAGTGTATGGAGTGTGTGTTCCAGTCGGTCCAGAACAGCGTGTCCTGGTACAGGGTGAGGGCGAAGGGGTGGGGCAGCTCCCCCTTCACCACCACCTCCCTGGAGGAGCCGTCCAGGTTGGCGCGGTGGATGAAGTTGTGCTTGGCGTCGGCCCAGTACAGCTTCTGCAGGCCGTAGTCCAGCGTCAGGCCGTTGGGCCAGTAGATCTCCTTGTCCACGATCATGGAGCGGTTGGCGCCGTCCATCCCCGCCCGCTCGATCTTGGGGACCTCGCCCCAGTCGGTCCAGTACATGAAGCTGGGGACGCAGACGGACGGCGGTCAAACGGGAGGAGCCTGGGAGCCGGTCCAACCAGGACCTCTGACTCAGTTACACACCAGACGTTTCTCATTTATTTTGAAAATGCTCATTTGAGAGTGAAAACCAGTAAACAAACAGGAATCTGAAGCCTACCCCCCCGGTGACCCCCGACCCCAGCGGGACTCACCCCCTCTGTGGATCCAGGGCGATGGCTCTGGGCTGATCCAGCTCCTGCCAGAACAGGACCTTCCTCAGCGTCCCGTCCAGCTCCGCCACCTCGATGCGGTTGGTCTCCGAGTCCGTCCAGTACAGCTTGCTGCCGAGCCAGTCGCAGGCCAGGCCGTCGGGCGAGGCCAGGCCCGGCACCACCGTCTCCACGCCGCCGCCGCCGCCGCCGCCGCCCGACCGGTTGAAGGAGGTGCGTTTGATGGCCTCCTCGCTCACGTCGCTCCAGTAGATGAGGCCCCGCGAGAAGACGAAGTCCACGGCGGCGGCGTCCTCCAGCCCGCCCACCACCACCGAGGCGTTGGCCTTGTCCCGCCCGGCGTCCACCAGCCGCAGGTCCCGCCGGTTCGCATACAGCAGGAGGGGGTCGCCTGGGGGTCGGGGGTCAGACACGGTCAGACACAACAAGAGAAACGCAAAACGCAGCTTTGACAAGACGAAAAATACAAGAGCAGAACTAAAATATGCCTTAAAAAATAACTCTTCCAAAGATCCCAAAACGCCCAACTTCAATACTGGAAAAAACTATTTGAGTAATAAGATCTGTACAAAACGCCATACAAAACAAAACGTACAAAAACAAATAGAAGTCAATACAAAAAACTGTAGGGAATAACAAAAAAACATTATATGGTTAAATGAAAGCATCAGAAATACAGAAATGAAAACCTCTAAGTTGTAAATCTGTGGGGAAAAAAAGCTTGCTGCCTTTCTTTTCACTCTTTATGCTTCAGCTGATTTCTCTGAATTGATCAACATTATTCCATAAAAATACCGTTTTTCATTTCAATTTGTTGTTTTTATTGTTTAGAAGACGAATTGTTTTTTCTTTTTACAAAATACTTTTTGATCAAATTTAAAATCCTCAGAGTTTTTTTTGAAGTGTTGTAAATCAGACTTGAGTCTTGTTTCTTCATGTTTTGTTGATGAACTGTGTGTAACTCGTTCCACTGAAAACACATTTTTAAGTTAAGTTAAAAAATAAAACCTCAATTCTCATGTTTACACAGAGAAATCGCCATCATTTCTTTTTTGTTTTTTCTTTACTCATTTTTGGTTTCGCGGTTTAACATTTGGATTATTGAACAAGGTTTCTGTGGAGGAAATTCAGTCTCAACTGATAAAAAAAGTCATAAATCGCTCCTTTAAAAAACAGTTTTCTTTTCCTGCATATTTTGTGACTTTTCTGTGTGAAACTCCTCTGTTTCCTCATTTGCTCTGTAAAAGCAGAGTTGAGCTGCACAGCAGGTGACAGCTGAGTCTGTTTTCCACAATAATAATGAACATTTTAACATTAATCAAAAACACATGTACGCAGCTTCGTTTATTCGTTTTGCACATTTGTGAAAGAAAACTTGAGCATTTTCATTAAACATCTTTAATTTGTCTGAGTGGACTTTAGGCAACATTATCCACCTGTTTGTGTCGCTTTAATTTGAAGATCTAAAATTCATTGAAACAGCTAAATCATCTTGAAAAATAGACTTTTCATTGTTAAAAAAAAAAAGTTTTTTTGAATTTGATTGAAATGTTTTTCTGTTCACAAGTTTGGAATTAACTTCTGTTCAAAACTAATTGAAGTGATTCATTACTGAAATGACTGTGATTAAAATGAGCTGAAGCAGTTTTCTTCCTCCATCAGACACCTGAGGGACACGATCTGCTGCTTCAGGCTTGTTTATTAAACCTCTGCTTTCTCAGATTATTGATTCGAACTCAGCATCCTTCCTTGAGTTATTTTGTGTGTTTAATTGAAATGCTATCGAACAAATACCGATTTGATCTGTAACTGATGCGTTATGAAGGAAAAAGTCACTTTAAATCTCAGCCCTCCACTTCGTCCTCCTGTTTCCATCTCGCTCCTCTCCTCTCTTCTCTCCTGTGCGGACAGCGAGGTGAATCCCGGTCTGGCGGACCGCTCTGCTGAGCTGCTCGCTGGGAAGCAGCGGCTGGATGAGGCTGAGAGGTCCGCAGCAGCTGGTTCCTTCTCCAACCTGTTAGCTTCCAGCTAAACTCGGCTAACTAGCCGCTAGCATTTGTTGTGCTAACCGCTGCTACCGCGAATCCAGCCGGTTAAAGTTACTAAAACCCGGGTTAGCGGCCCCGGACCGGGCGGAACGGCGGGCTCCCGGGGCCAACGCTCGGCTCCGGCGCCGGACGGTGCGGGGCGGCGGGGCCGGCGGGGCAGCGGAGGGGCTTTTCCCCAGCTACGGTGCGCTAGCGGGGGCTGTTTGTGGTTTGGATCCCGGGCTAGCGCTAGCTCCGCTCGGGAGGACCCGGAGGGCCCCGGGCCGAGCGGCCAGCTTCCACCGGGAAACGGCTCCGGGGCCGCGGCGGCCCGGGACGAGCACACGGAGCCGGGGAGCGGAGCGAGGAGGAGGCCGGGAGCGGCGGAAAACTCACCTCGTACGAGAAAACAAAAAGTGCACAACAACAGGCTCCGCAGCGCGACTCCCATCTTTCTCCCGGTGCTCGGCCCAGCGCCGCTGCCGCTGCCGCTGCTCTCAGCGCGGGGCTCCCATCCCGCGGCCGCTCCGGGCCCGACACGAGGAGGCTTTCCAGCGACTGTCGGTCACAGGTCGGAGCTCCGAGGTGCGATCACTGCGTCCCCGCTGCCATCGCGGCGGCTGCTCGGTTCTGAAGCTTCTCCTGCTCCGTGTCTCACATTGTCCTGCAGGAGCTGCTCCGTCTCCTTCCGCTGTGCGCTGCTCCTCCCCCGCCTCCCTCCTCTGCCTCTGCCCCCCCCCCCCCCTCCTCCTCCTCCTCCTCCTTCTCCACCTCCTCCTCCTCCGTTCCATTGTTGCGGACCCGCACGTTAAACACCGCAAAAGGAAAACACACACCTGCAGGATCCCAGAAACACACACATCCCTCAGAAAACACACTGATGATGGCCATACCTTCTGTCTGTGCAGACTTTAACAAACTTTTCTGTTTTGTGTCATTAAAGTCTCTTATTAATTGAATTTATAAGTAAAATATTTCCAAAAATTCCAAGAGAAAAAAGGCGCCTGAGTGAATCTGAAGCAGACCAGGCTCGGTCCAAACAGGACAGATTATTTCCATCCCATCTCACCTTTACATTCAGCAGAAGTTTCATTCTGTGTAGTCTGGGAATATATGCAAAAAGTTCATGTTGTGTGACATTTCTTTTTTACTTCCTTCACACACCTCCCAACATGTGATAAAATGACCGTTTCTCATGTCAAAACTCTGCTTTTAGCTCTGTCTGCTGCGAAAGTTTGATCTTCACAGATTCACTATTCCGGCTGTCATTCAAGAGAGTATGCTGAGCAAATGAACCTTTCTATATTCATTCATTTGTTTTCCCCCAGTTTTGAACCAATTTGGCCATTTCAAATGACAAACAGTACAAATTTGCATCGGGCAATCCTAAACTCTTTTTCCTCATAAGAACTGTTGATCAGACTGTTTTAAAAAGATGGGCAGCACTGGTCACATCATTAAGAAGTAATGAGCCACTTTTATAACACCGATGTTTCCCAACAGTGAAGGTTTCAGCTGTTCCCATTTTTCCAAATTGGTTTTACTTTTTTGCAGGACTGAACTGAAATAACTGAGGCATCTCCTCCAAACCCTGACGAAGTTTGATCCCTAAATACTTCTTCGTTCCTTTAGGTAACCATTTAAATCTAAATTGATCCACTATGAAAAATACTGAGAGCTTTTCCCCGATTTACAGTAACCTATACGCCGATACTTTTGAATCTGATTCTATAACCATGAGCTACAGAAATGAAGATTGTGGATGATCAGGGATAACAGCTAAAATATCATCTGCATAGAGAAGTAATCTGTTCTCCTGTTGGCCTCTTGGTAATCCTGTAATTTCTTTATTTGATCAAATACTCACTGCTGATGATTCATTTGAAATTAGAAATAGCAGGAGACTCATTGAGCACCTTGTCGGGCCTCGCATGATAAACTAAACCCTTTGGAAATAACTGCTGCCTTTGGTTCTTTCTACAGTATTTTAACCCATTTCAGTAAAGTGCGACTCAAAGCCAAGAAAAGAAAGCACCTTTCAACGTCCGCAAACGCCGGGGAGAAGGCCGCCGCTGCTGCTTCATCCTCTCAACCACATTACATTTGAATAAAGCTGGGAAACGATGAGAGGAAGAGTGTGTTTTCATAAAGCCCGTCTGATCAGGGTGAACGATGCTTAAAACTCTTTGTAATCGCGGGGACAACTCTGAAGTCAGTTTTACAGTCCGAATTCAGCGAGCTGGTTCTCCTGAAATCTGGATGTCTGTCTTTCAGATAACATTCATTCATTCATTCATTCATTTTTATTCATTTGAGCAATTTACAACAAATTTTACAGAGTACATTACTTATGGATAAATCACATTTGCTCAAAAGGAGTAGGCTGAAGCACAAAGCGTATAAACGGCTACCCCTGAAGCTGCTACTTACATCCAGTTACGTTAAGAGGATACCTTCAGCAGTCGTACTCTACCGATCAGTAACTGGAACATCATATTACAAGTCAGTGCTTGAGAAAAGAACACTTGCAAATATGTGAACTCATTTAAATAAACATTTATGTATTTACATAAATATATACATATATACACATACATACACACACATACATACAGTATATATATTATATATATATACATATATACATACATACACACATATACATACATACACATATATATACGGGAGGGAAAAGCACTTCAAGCACAAGACCATCATAGTAGCTTGACCTAATCTGTTTTTATGTAGGACAGGTAAACTTGGAATGTTGACGTCCCACTTTGAGCATATCGACTCAGTGTGATCTTCTGATACTGCCGTTTGAACTGTTGTAGAGAGGTGCAGTTTTTAAGTTCAATTTCTAGATTGTTCCACAGATCAACCCCACTTCTTGTGATGAACATTTGTTGCATTGTAGTTCGAACATAGTGCTTTTGGAAAATAGTTTTACCTCTAAGATTGTCCTCGGTGTCTTTATGACTAAACATTAGTTGGATTTGGATAGGTAGCATACCGTGTCTAGTTTTAAACATTATTAAAAGAGATTTTAGTTTTATCAGGTCATCGAGTTTCAGGGCTCTTGATTCCAGGAACAGCGAGTTTTGTATGATCTCTGTAACCGACGTTATGGAACATACGTACTGCTCTTTTCTGTTGCACAGTGAGAGAGTGCAGATTTGTTCTGTAAGTATTTCCCCAGATTTCAAGGCAGTAGTAATATACGGCAGTACCAGAGCGCAGTAGATGGTGTAACGTGATTTATAATTCAGAAAAAAACCTAGATGTACCCAAGATGGAAATACACTTTGCAATCTTGGAATCAATGTGAGCGATGTGGGGTTTCCATGACAGCTTATGGTCGAGCACAACACCTAAAAAAGTGTGTGTATTAACCATTTCTATACGTTCATCATTTATTTTCAAAATCACATCAACATTGACTTTTTTATTAGAAAATATCAATTTTGTTTTATTCAGGTTAAAGGTGCTGTAGGCAGGATTTTGCTAGCCAATGCTAATTTTTCTGTGTTTTCTTTAGATTAAATGTCAGAGTATCCATTGATAATCCTTTAGGAGTGTAGCATAACTGCTCTACCACCAGGGCGCAGCGTTTCCATCTGTCTCTGTTCTGAGCTGAAAAGGAATCTCGACAGCTCCAGGTATCTTTGACCAATCAGAAGAGCCCCTGAGGCTCTAACCGTGATTGGTCGAGGGGCGTTTGTCGCACGTTCTTGTGGGAGGGGCTTAACTTGCGTAAGGGCGTGATGTCAGAGAAAACAGGACAGGATTGGCTGTGCTGGGTTTCAAATCGCCATCTTAGATGGGTCAAATCGCCATCTTGCTTAGGTAAAGATGGCGGAGATGCCGAATCCTGCCTACAGCACCTTTAAGTGAGAGTTTATTTTCATTAAACCAATTTTTCATTTTGTCTACTTCGGAAGTGTCATTTCAGGATGATGCGTTTGAATTTTGTTTGACTTTTTCATACTGTAACACCTCATTGCACAACTTTCCAGTAAGTGGTTTCTTAATGCATCACATGCTGTTCTAAAAGCACACGTCTTCATTTTACTGTTCAAATTTTGCCATGAGGACAAAAAGCACAGCACCGAATCAGCACTTATTGAAGTGCTGAATTAACATTTACGTGGACAGAGACACATCCGGATCCTCAACACAACAGGATCTTAGTTCTGATTTCAACACAGCTGTCAAAAACATCCTGTGTGACAGATCTGCAGAACGCGTGAGAATCTCTGGTCCTGCATTAGGTTGGTTTGAATTCTTCTTAGAAGATCGTGACTGTTCTGTGTCAATGAGAAATTATGATTCTGCCTGAATGACAATCACTAGTGAGGTTCCTCAAGGCTCCACCTTTGGGCCTCATTTGTTTAACATCCATGCTCCCTCTGGTCCAGATCATGGAGCTTTACGTTGTTCTCAGCTCATAAGAGGAAAGGCTCGGCGCTCATCTTGGCTCTGTGTCACTCAGGAAATCAAACCAAGCAGAAATCTGTGTATTTATGGACTCAGACCTGAAATTCAACCACATTGCAGGCAAAAAATGAAATCGGTTGACTGCCACCTGAAAAATATTACAAGAACTGAAGGATTTCTGACAGAACAACAACAGCTTGTTGATTCATTTGTGCAGGATTGTTTTAAATTGACTCCCATTTTCAATTTTTTTGTTGTAATTGCTCTTTTGTTTCATGATGCCTCGTTTCTCTGATCTGAAGGTGGCTTAATGATTCTTTCTCTTCGTGAAACACTTTGAATTGCCTTGTGTTTGAACGGTGCTATAAGAATAAACTTGCCTTGCAGCATTTGGAATCAATGTAAAACTTCTTAAGCAGTTACTCTGACACCCTAATAGCAGGGAATTACAATAGTTACTCTGGAAGTTATAAATCCATGGATTAATTTATCAACATGTTGCTGATTTTAGAGACTTTAGGTGAAAGAAAACAATCCTGCCGAGTTTTTTTAATGTGGGAGTCGAAGCAGAAGTCCAGGTCAAAAGTAACCATAAGGTTCCTCAGTGTTACAGGAGGTCAAATAGCATCCAGTGATCATTTCACAATGTCTTTGCTTTTATCTGAGTTCAAGGGCAGAATACAGCTCATCCAGTTTGACGAGTTGATCCATATCATCTGGTTTCAGATGGATTTCTTAATTTGTTTAAAATTCAAATGCTTTCCTTGTGTGTTTCTGTGTGTCGGGCATCTGTACACCAGATCTGCAGTGATTTCAGAGTTTATTTGCCAGATTAAACCAGCCGCTCTTAGTCTCTCCCAGCTTTTCTGAGGCGTGAACACATTTTGGAAAGAAAAACAAACTGAAAGTTTCAAAAATCACGTTTTTTTTTAATCCTTACAACAAAACATCAAATTCCAAACTTATGCAAAAGCATCACTTCACAAAACAAGACCAAACTGTGACCATCCGTGGAGGAATCAGAGTAAAAAGCAAAGAACGAAGTGAAAAAACCCGGCCTCGCTGCTGCCACCTGGTGGCCAAGTGGTGTCGCCGCAGCCTGAGCCCAACATTACAGATCGACTCTATAATCAATAGGAAAATAGTGCTGTGCAGCGGCAGCCAGTGTCTCCTCAGCTAAGAAAACATTCCCATATTTATCAAAAAGACGCGATACAGAAGTGCATCGATTTCCAGAAGGTTGCATCCATCGTCTGGATCTTTATCCCAGAAAAATGTGGAACAAGTACAAAAACAACACAGTGAGAGTGCGCCTGACATCTACACTCGTATGGCTGAAGCGTGCGGCAGGAAGAAGACATGCAGGTGAATGTGCACCGAGCCGGGCTGCAGCTCCACTTCAGAGGCTTCCTGAGATTCGGGGGTTCAAATATTGCTGCTGGGGAGCTTCAGAGGGTTTCGGCCTCACTCTGACCGCCAGGCGTCGTAAAGCTGCGTCCATTTCTCAAAGATTTGAGCAATCACAGACTGAGAGTCTAACATTTCTGAAAATAACTGAATCGTTTTGATGAAAAGAAGGGAAGAGCAAAGAACTCACAAAAGAAAGAAATGAACTTATGATGTTGGTTTTGATGGAAAAATGATAAACTTAGGCCTCCAGGTTAAAGGTACTTGCAATACCATCCATGTTCACTGGAGGGCAGCAGTGAGTTGAACTGAAAGCAGGATGAAATGTGGAGTGACTCACTGCACCACCTGCTGACACAAAATGGTATTACAATGACAATCTTGCTGTTTGGAGCGGGTTAGCTACATTCTCTGTTACATTCTGATGAAGCTCCTTTTTGAGCCATTTCTTCACAACTGTGTCCAAACTTTTTTTTAAAACGAGTTTCGTTATTCTTTTGTCGATGACACTAATTCAAAGAAATAAATCCATGTCCTATATAAAGTCGTTAAGTCGTGGTAATGCCTCAGTGAAATCTTGGAGGAGGCGTAGCTTGCAACATGTGACTGGAAATGACTGAGAAGAGCTAAAACAAGCTAAAATAGGTTAGTTATGCAAAGAATCAGAGGAGGCGGTGAGTTAATGGCGGGTGGAGATGAGGTCTACCTAAGAGGAGTGAGGTGCAGTGGGGAACACAGTGCAGCAGGGGGCAGTAAACATTTACAACAACAACAAAAACTCTGCATCTTCCGACCAATCAGAGTCCAGGTAACTCTTTACCAAAGGTTTTCGTTAAACGTTACTATGCCACACATCTTATTAAGCTTTTAGCAGTGAGGGCGTGAGGGGATTATTATGGTTATTTGGTGTTTGTGGACATCAATGTAAATAAACTCAAGACTGTAATTGTATTCAGTTATAATTGTCTTGTTGCTAAAAAAAAAAAAGAAGCCAAATAGCAAATTCATCAAACGTATAGAAATAGTAAAGATGTTGATGCTTCCTGTCCACTGATAGGAAGCACCTGATATGTGGGGGCGGAGCTTAACATACTGACTAAGAGGTGGAGCCTCAGTGGGAAAATGGGGGAAATGGTATCAGGGGCGAAGTTATGATTGGAAAAGTAACACAAAAAAGCTTTGTTTGTCGTCTGCTGTCTGGTTCTCAAGGCCTGTTGCTGCTAGCCTGTGTCTTCACGTGAATTGTTCACAAATCTGTCAGAGGGTTGCAATTTCAACCAATCACAGTTCAGTATTCAGTCGAGCACTGCCTGTGGTCGCTCTGAGAGGGCGGAGTCAGACTCTGAGGGCGGTGCCTAGTTTGAAAATAACACAAAAAGCTGAGCTTTACACTGCATGTATTTTAACGTGAATCAATCGCAACTCTTCTCGGAACCGCAGTTTCATTAGAATAAAGCTTCAGCTGCTGACCAATCACTGTCCAGTATTTCCCACAACCATAGAAAAATCTTTGAAACTGGTAGAAGTTCAGTAGTTGAGTGATGTGCGATTATTAATGATGCTAAGTGAACTCCGGCTCGCCGTCCCTCTAAACTCCCGTGTTTTCCGTGCTCACACCTCGTAGTGAAGGTCGTTCAGCTCCAGCCTCGTGTAGTGCCGCCTGTCGAAGGACTCCATCGCTTTGCGGCCGCCGACGGCCAGAGCTAGCGTCAGCACGGCGAGCCCCAGCACCATGAACGCCACCAGGCTGCTCCTGATCGTCCCCGCCTTCCCCCGGCCGGCGCTCGCGTTCTGGAGGGCGTGGTCGGACTGGGTGGCGTCCTTGGGGACGACGAGAAGGCTCGTCGACGGCGTGGTGGTGGTGGTGGTGGGGGGCTCGCGGGTGGTGGTGCGTGGCCGTGGAGGGAGAGTAGTGGTGGTGGTGGGTGCAGTAGTGGTGGTAGTGGTAGTTGGGGTGGTGGGAGGAGGAGGGGGAGGAGTGGTGGTTGTCGTCGTGGCAGGAGGAGGAGTGGTGGTGGTGGTGGTGGTGGTAGTTGGAGTTGTAGTGGTGGTGGTAGCTGGAGTTGTAGTGGTGGTGGTTGTTGTTGTGGTAGGAGTGGTGGTAGTAGTAGTGGTGGTGGTGGTGGTTGTGGTAGTAGTTGTAGCAGGAGTAGTGGTAGTAGTAGTAGTGGTGGTGGTAGTGGGGGGTTTGGTGTTGGCTCGTGGGCTCTCAGTAGTCCTGTGTTCAGGCACTGGAGTGGTGGTGGTGGTGGTGGTCGGGCTGTAGGCTGGACGGGTGGAGGTAGAGGCGATGGCAGGATGGGGTTTTCCTTTCTTGTTGACCTTGTTTTGCTTTTTGATGGTTTTATTTGGTTTTTTGGTGGTGGTGGTGGTGGTGGTGTATGCTGGCGTTGTGGTGGTCGTGGTTGTTGTGGTCGGGGGTGGTGGAGTTTCTTCTGGCTCTGTGGTGGTGGTGATGATGGGCTCAGGTGTCGCTGTGGTGGGCGGAGCCTGCGTGGTGGTGGTGGCGGCTGTGGTGGTGGTGGTGGTGGTTGGTTGTGTGGTGGTTGGTTTTGTGGTGCTCGGTGTTGCTGGCGCCGGTGTGGTGGTGGTGGTGGTTGTTTTGGTTGTAGTTTTGGTGGTGGCTGGTCTCACTGTGGTTGGATGATTTAAACCTGTGGAGGCAATAAAAAACAAACAGCAGGTAAACTATAGAGGTTTTGACCAGCAGGGGGCGAAAAGGTCAAAGTGGTATTTCGACTTCTGGACAAAAACATTCAGACAGACGCTAGAATGTCTTGTTTTGTCGTGTGTTTAAAGAAATGCTCAGAAAATAATCTCCTTTAGTAAAAACCTCTGAAAGTTGGAGCTAAAAGCAGGTCAGTGTAACATCAAAGACTCTGCTTATCTCCAATATCAACTCAGAAGTAAACAGAGCATTTAACAAGAGGTCAGAGGTCAGGAGTACAGCGATCAGAAATGTCCTGACTGTTATGAATGTTTAACTATCACATCACTAATAATTTAAAAAGTATAAATTAATAAACGTGTCGTTACTCTCAGCCTGCCGCCACATGTTTCACGCCGCTGGAACAGAAGCTTCAGTCACTTCCTGCCACAGGAGGAAGTTGAAGCCTTCTGCGTATAAAGCGCCGAGTCGTCGACGTACGAGGAGATCCTGACCAGCCCAGAGAGCAGAGCTCACCTTTGTTGACGAAGTGGGTGTTGATGCCGTCCAGAGCCTTCATCAGAGGACAGTCCTGCTCCGTCTGACAGTGGAACAGGAAGCAGTTATTCTCGCCGCTGTGCTTGTTGGCGTTGAACGCGGCCATGTTGCACTTCGCACCTTCAGAAACACAAAAGATTCCATTTAAATCTTTTTTCTTTCTGTGGAGATTCTCTGCTTGTTGATGGGATGGGGTTGAGGGTGAGGTGGGGTCTGGACCCGGACCGCCTGTGGGCGGGCCTCACCTGGTCGGACCTCCTCGGAGCAGCAGGCCATGACGCAGTCTCTCTCGGAGCGGACGACCCGGTCGTCCATGACGGTGGTCGACCTGTTCGTGGCCACCCGCACGTTCACGATGGCGCCCTGATGCTGGATGGAGAAACACGTCTTCGGCTCCACGGCCGCCGCGGGAACCGATGCCAGGAGCAGGAGCGCGGCGGCGACGAGGAGGCGGGGCATCGGAGCGAGTCGACAGAAGGGGGGCGGAGTCATGGCGGCAGAGGGAGGAGGCGTCAGAGTCGGAGAGAGGAGAGTAGAGACGGAGGCGAAGGAGCTGAGGACAGAAACAGCATCAGGTCATCAGACAGGAGAGAGAACAACAAAAAACTCGATAATCTGAAAGCAGCGGGGTGTAAAGGACTGAAACAGGACAGAAATACGATGAAAGGCTGCAGGAGTGAAGGTAGCTGGGTGAAGTGGGTCGTGACCCCACGGTTCTCCTCAGTGCTTCCTCTGCTCTGAAAGCTCAGTCCAAATCTCAGTCTGTTCCTTTTAAAAAGCTCCTTCTGGACTCAAGGCCTCCTTCTGATCCGTCTGACGGCCGTCAAACACAAAGCAGAGCCGAATTAGAAACGGAGGAAAATAGAAACCTAAAAATAACCGAGCGTGAAGGCGGATCTTTATTTTTAGATTCGCTCTGAAAGAGGTCACGAACATCCAGATGCAGGCAGACTCAGAGCTCCAGCCTGAGATCCGGCAGCAGGACTGGAGCTCCGTCCCGCCGGAACCTCCGACGGGTCGAGCCGGACCAGAGAACCTGCTGTGAACAAGCTCTGATCTTCACCTCCAACTCCAGAAGCTCGTTCCAGAAAACTCCAGAGCAGACAGTCCGTCCAGTCGTAGCGATAGCCGCGGCGTCCGTCGTCCTCAGACTGCAGCTCAGGCTGTGGACTCACCTTTGGCAGCGTGTGGAGGTTCCTCCATCAGCGGTGAGCTGTCCTGTGGGTCCACAGTCCAAAGACTCCTGCAGAAAACAGATTTCTATCACTTCTTATCGGCAGGTATCTGGGCCGCACCTCCGTCTGGCTGTGACGGATCGTACGGCGACTGAACGCAGCAGTGACCCACAAACACAACACAACACAACACAACACAGAGCAATAAGACACTTTGGTTTGTCCTCTCAGGGTCACCGTTTGAGAGGGACGCTGTAAAAACATCAATATAAAAAAAGACTTTTGCTTGGAGATATTTTATGTCTGACACTAATCTGAAAGATATTAAATAAAAATACATAAACTATCTTCAGTGCAGGTTTGTGAGGTTGTGTTATAGGTTAGAGTTCATCCCAACAGCTGGCTTATATTTTCCATTGAAATGTCCCAGTTTTAACATCTAACAAGTCATTTATGTTGTTTAGTGGATTAAATGTGACTTTATGATTCACTTGATGCTACAGGGATATTTTTCATTTGATTTTAGGTTTTTTATTGTTTTTGTTTTTTTAGGAAAAACACTCACATTTAATAATATTAAATAACTTTTTTTCAGTTTTCTCCAGCCTGCCAGACACCCTCGTGTTGCATGTCTTTAGTTTCTGCTATTTTTCCTGACATTAAACCCAGCTGGGGCTGTTCTCCGCCTGGGGCGAAAGCGACCTGACGTCTCTTCCGTAAAGCGAACAAGCGACGCGCCGAGCGAACCCGGAGCCGGGCCGCTTCAGGACAGCGGACACGGGCGGAAAACACCGCAGCGAGACTGAAATAACACAAAATTACATCAAGGAGGAAGAATTCCAACCAGACAAGTCATAAAGTGGTGACAGAGAGGAGGACGTCGCTCCGCCGTTAGCTGCGTGCTGCTAAAGAGAACTTGTTCCGGAGGAGCGACGTCGCTCCGCTGGAAACGGAGAAACTCTGATTTACAGAAAATCTCCCTCAAACTCACACCGGGGGAAATAAAACACTGTTTTTAACACGTATCCCCTCGCCACAAAGAGAACCGGCGGCTGCGCTCGTCCCCGCACCGGCTGCCCCACTAACAGGTCCCCCGCCGGCTCCACCGGAGCCGCAGCTCCGGGAGGGAACCGGACCGGGACCGGGACGGGCGCCTCTCTCGATCCGGTCTCACCTGCGCGTTCACCGGGGACACGGATTAGCTGGGAGCCGCCTCCATGGCTCCTCCACGGCGGGCGGCGGGCGGCGAGCGGGGCGGAGAGTCGGCTCGGTTCGGTGCGGGAGCCGGAGAGATGCTCGGTCCGTCCCCGGGACATGAGGCGCCGAACGCGGCCGCAGGCGGCAGGAAAACCGCCTTCCTCCGGTTACAAGCGGAGGAAATACAGGATGAAACCGAAGCGTCGTCCGGAAGAGATGCGGTGAGGATGATGCTGAGGAGGAGGAGGAGGAGGAGGAGGAGGAGGAGGAGGATGAAGATGCGCCGCTCCGCTCCGGAGTCTGACCCACTTCAGTCTTTGTCCTCTGGAAGGAGGGGGATGGAGCCGCGACCCCCCCGGCGAAGCGCGCCGCGAAGCCCCGCGCGAACCTGCCCGACGGATGCCCCACTTCCCCCCGAAGGACCCGATCAGCCCCGGCCCGTCCAGCCCGCCCTCCCGGAACGCAGCCCGAACATCAGGACAGTAATACAAGCTGGTTGAATATTTAAAAAGGCAGAAGAAACCCTCTGTAACACAGAAAACTTATCAATATTTAATATTTTTGTCTCATTGTTGACAGAAAATGAAAGATTACTGCAATCACACCAAAAACAATTATAAAAATATGAGCAGATGGATCATAAATAACAGTTTAGTTGCAATTTCACAAAACATGTCAAACACATGGAAGCTCTAAAATGAAAATGAAGACAAAAAAATTAATTCTTACTACAAGGATCAAATATGAGGGTTATCGGCTCCAAAACACTTCTAATTCCCCCTAAAACTCAAATCTTTCTCAAAAAACCCAAAGAAATCAGTTATTTATCATCAGATAAAACATTCAACTACAACTCATGCCCTGTTTCCTGGCAGCGCTTCAAAATAAAAATGCAACATTTTTTAAGTTTCTTTCAGAAATGTTTCATGTTTTATGACAGTGTTTTGAAAATGATCCATTTCCAGAGATGAATCATTGAAAAGGACGTAGTTCGCTCTCCAGGCCAGGAGTCGGCGCTGTTCGTCGTTTTTGTACTAAAATCAAACACAGGTGGCAACAGGATGGCGACCACAGCAGAAACTCAACGAGAAAACTCCTAAATCCCTGGAGAATAAAGACTCTGAAGACGCTGCAAACACTCAGAGCAGGAATCAGAACGCAAGAGAATTTCTTCAGAAACATTTAATCGAGGCACAAAAAGCAGAATCATTTTCACATTCCACCAAAAACCTGACAGAAAAGTAAAAAAAAAAAAAAAAAAAAAAAAAAACTGAAAAAGTCATAGCAGCTCTGTAGTTTTATTTTGGTGGGAAAAGCGTTGCCATGGCGATAAGGCTTTTCTTGATATAATCTTTCTTTATAAAAACGTCCTTTCACTCAACATCGGCCATCTCCACGTCGTTATCGAGAGCTCCGCCTTTCTTCTTCCTCTTCCTCTGCTTCTTGGCCGGGGTCATGGGGTCGTCCTGCTCCACGTTCTTCTTCTGTGGTGCCAACGCAGCTTCAGCTTCAGCTGCAGGCGAGAACGTCAAGATTACAAGAATACAAATTTATGTCTAATCGATTTTATTAAACGCTGCTCTCAGAAAATAAAAGACACTAATTATTTCTTTAAACACACACACACACACACACACACACACACACACACACACACACACACACACACACACACACACACACACACACACACACACACACACACACACACACACACACACACACACACACACACACACACACACACACACACACACACACCTTCTTTGGCGTTCTTCTGGTGTTGAAGCTGTTTGATCAGTTTACGTTTCTTCTTTCCGGACAGTGTGATGTTTGCTCGAGGACTCGTCCTGGACACAGAGGGATGTGTGAGGTGTGAGTGTGAGTGTGTGTGTGTGTGTGTGTGTGTGTGTGTGTGTGTGTGTGTGTCCTGGCTCACGTCCTCTTCCTCAGGTGGTGGATGGTGATCAGCTCTCCGTCGACCACGGCACCAACAACCTGACGCTTCTTCCTCTTCTCTCGACTCAGAACTCGACGACGCTTGAAGAGATTCTTCCCCAACTCCTGCACACACACACACACACACACACACACACACACACACACACACACACACACACACACACACACACACACTTACTGCTCCAGCTCTCATCTGATCACAGACTGTTGGAATTCTACATCAAGGTGAGTTTCAATCGATCACTCAGAGATGAAAATGTCAGATTTGTCGTTCAGATTTTAACTATAACTGAAACTTTTGACAACGGACTCAGTATTTTTACTGATACAACTGTCTCGACCAAATCACAATTCCTTACTTTTTTCCTTCTAGAAAATGTGCAAAAAATTATTTTGTAAAAATTTTTGATACATTTGCTTAAAATCTTCATGAAAAATTACTATTTCAAATACATTTTATTGAACAATTTGTCTCTGATTGCTGCTTTTCCATCCATTAAAAAGGCGTTTTAAATTTCCACCATCTGCTTTGCTTGCTCAAAGGGGATTGTTGGGTTTGATCTCTAAAAGTGCAACAAACTGAGAAGATAAGAACACTCATAAATTGAAAGAACATTTCATTCCCAAATAAATCTGATGATTGGACCCATTTTTTCTGTCCTCTTACTTTGCAGCAAGAAAAATGACTTCTGCTTTAATGAATGGATCAATTCCCAGGTAAACTGACATGATATGAAAACCAATTTGTAGGAAAATGTATTATGATCTTGACAAAAGTTATTACAGCTGTTTTTTTCGGTCATGCCTTTCAGGTAGACTTGCACAGCTGATTGTTTTGCAAATTTGACATCATTCTGACCTTAAAAAGAACATGTTTAAAGGACACCTGATAAAAACTCCATTTACGATTTGACCATGAACACAGTTTTAATTACTGGAAAATCCTATTCACACATAAATATGACTTAAAAACCAAATTATTACTATTTTCACAGGAAGCTATGTCAATATTTTCCATTTCTGAAATCATTTATTGCATCTATTTTTCTGTTATGGCCTCTTGCGTTTCTGTTATTGATTAGCTATTAAATATCATCTTGTATTTTGTGACACTTGTGTATTACCTGGCAGAACATGTGTTAATGAGAATATATACACTAGCAATTGTATTCAAATAAAACAAACTTCTTGAAGGTAATAAAAGAAACCCTCTCCTGCTTCCTTCTGATTGGCTGGTATTACGTCCCCCTCATAACTAAAGCCAATCAGAAGCAGGATGAAGGTTCTTACACCCGCCTCCGCCTCGTGCGTGTGTTTTGAATTGTTCTAATATCGCGAACTGTCTGGCGAAACGTCAAGAATCTGCACATTCAAGAAGCGCGAGGCAAACAAGATATTTAGAGAAAAACAAGTCAAAGTCGATTAAAATAAGCAGACAGCCAAGATTAAAACATCTCCGGTGTGTTCCAGAATATGAATCTGAGTTTTTACTTCTTTTTTTATCTGTCAGTCAAACGTTTTCCTCTGATTTTGGCTGTAAAATACGTTTTTTTACTCACAGTTTTCGGGCGATTTATTTTCCCTCCGGGCGGCGCCATCTTGTCTTCACGTGGAGACTGACGCTTCTTCTTCTTCTGCGTTTTGAATCCCTGCAGACTCAGCAGCGCCCCCCGCTGGCCACAGGCCAGCTCTGCCAGCAGCGGCTCAGCTGTTTATTACAGCAAAAACGGGCAAAACATCAAATAATAATAATAAAAAAAGTACTCAGCCTTATAGGTTTGTTTTTGTTTTTATGTGTGAATATGCTTACCACAAATTAATTTGAAGTGTTAACTTTTTTGTACTAGTTATTTTGTGTTATTCTCCAAATTATTTATTTAATTCTGTGGAGTTTCTAGCAGTGCTGTTTTATTTATCTTCCTTAAACTCTTTTTTTCTAATATGCAGTTTTAGTGCATTCCACTGAGTTAGATTTGTGTTGTACATGAGCTGTTGTGGTTATCAATGTCTGCTGATCTCCTATCTGCTGCACTACAATTCAGTTGTTGTGTGCCTGCCTGAACTTCTACTACAAGTAGCACTGTGAATAGTTACTTTTATCACTACTACTAGATTGAACACTTTTGACTACTGTCAGTATGAATATTACTACTACTAGTAACTACTATGACTGCTACTTCCATTAGCGTTATTGCCACTATTTTTACTATTACACCTACTGATATTACTACAACTAGTACTAGTTTTACTAACCATGATTGGCACTACCAGTATTGCCGCCACAACTAGTATTATTATTATCAATACGCCTTCTGCTGCCAGTACTACTAGCGGTAACTCTACTTGTAATTGTACTTGCGGTCGAACAATAAGACTTCCTGAAGTTGTTGCGTTTGTTGGATTCAGACTTCAGAACCTTTTTAAAATGTTTACAGCTTAAATTAATCCTTTAAAGTCAAACAAATAAACTCTTCAGAGGACCCAGGGTGGAACCGTGAGGTACTCCAGCACACTGACTGACCTTCGCTTTGTGGTGTGTGTGTCGTAACGATGGTCTGAAGACAGGAAGACACGAGAGACGGAGCAGGAAACTGTCAAATGTTTAATCGGTTCAGTTTTTTTTTATCTCAGTGCAAGTGCCAAAGACATGAGGGTGGTTTGATTTATGTACAGGTCCAGCTGTGGCTTCAAGGAGCGGGTGGAGATAAGGGGGATCAAAACAACTGCCCCCCCTCAAAACATCCGACAAACATCGGAAAAAAATAAAACATGGGAGGAAAACAAAGGAAACCCCTCAAACAGCAGCAGAGGAACAGAGAGAGTCCGTCACAAACACACAGCAACAGTAATGGTATATATATTTATATAATTATATATCTAAAGTGCATTATGGTACAAAAATATAGAAGGTCAGCAGCACCTCGATACATTTACAAAATAAATACACCATTCAGACCAAATAAATTACCGCAACAACAACAACAACAACAACAACAACAAACAGCAACATGGAACAACTGGAGTCTGTTTTTAAAAAAAGGAAACTTAAGCGAAGATTCACAGAGATCTGAATCTGGTGTCGCCTCAACACTCCGCTGACGTCCACATATATTTACACACAATAAATATGTTCCGCTGTCTGTCCAAACAGTCCCCGTCCCCCGGGACGAGGAGCATTTAGGAGTCCCATCAGAGCGCCAGCAGCTCCCTGAAACAGAGGAGGAAGAGGAGGAGGAGGAAGAGGAGGAGGAAGAGGAGGAGGAGGAGGAGGAGGAGGAGGAGCAGGGAGGAAACAGGAGACAGGTCAGTGACTTTATCATCCAGATTCATTTAAAGGTATAAAAACTGTCCGGTTTGCTTGTTTTACAGCTGGGAACTGGTTTGGTTTAAGCTGAATGTTGAGTATTCCTTTCAGACCAGACTCACCGGGTTTAGATCTGCACCGACTGTGTCTTCAACAATGAGCGTGGTTCAGGGTGTTTTCATTTGGAATTGGTTTATTCTGAATTAAGTAATTCACAATAATATTCACGAGCGTCGTGTTTTCATGGGAAAAACGAAGGACTGAATCCTCTTTCACGCCGGGGTCTGTGCAGCGTTCTGATTGGACGGGGCGGCGGTGACGTAGTGACGTCTCCCGGAAGTAAACAGCCTTTTTCTCGTCTTTCTTCCTCGATTAACTTTGACGCTGCAGCTTTGGAAATGTCCTGGTTGTTGAGCTCCCATCAATCCGCTCCTTTCACTACACCCAATTCTTCTAAAACTGCAGTTAAATAAATACGAGTCGAACCGCGGAACGCCATCTCGGAAAATTACGTCATCGTGGCGGAGCATGAGCAGAATGACCAGAGTGAAGTTGCGCCTAATTAGCATGTAATTCTGCTTCCAAAGTAGAATAAACCCGCCGGTGTGTTCGGATTCAAACTTAATTCTTATATTTTTTGAGGGGTTTATGGAGGAATAAAAAGTCCCATAAACTCACGGGATGTGTAGCAGAATAGAGGCTGGTATTAGCAGTATCTGTTTCAGCTGAACAGTGTTTCAGAGCTTCCATCCTGTCACGTGTCGCTCCGCTGTCCGGTTCGGCTCCACTGACCTTGGTCAGAGACTGACGGTGTTTCAGAGCGGGGTTCTCCGCAGGCCCAGCAGGGAGCTCCACTCCAGGCGGCGCCCGCTGCCGGCCTCCTCCTCCTCGGGCCTCCACCCCAGTGACCTGGCCCTCCGCCTCCTCTTCTCGCCCTCCCTCCTCCTGCCGCCGCGGCCTTTCTTCTTCTTCTTGCCCGACGTCCTCGGCGCCTTGTTGGTCTCCTGCGGGAGGTTGGTGCCTTCCTCCTCCTCCTCCTCCTCCTCCTGCCGGAAGCTCAGCGGCAGGTTCTTGGTGCCTCCGGCCGGTTTGGAGTGCAGGGTGCTGCCGGTGGTGCTCGGGTGGATCCCGACGCCCGGTACGCCCACCGCCGAGCCGGCGCCGCTGCTGCTCCCTCCTGCTCCTCCTCCTCCTGCTCCTCCAGTCCGGATCTGGAGGTCTCGGATCTCGGCCGTGTGGACCTCGTCCAGCAGCTCCTGCAGCCACATGCGGCGCTTGAAGTCTTGTAGCACGCGACCTTTATCGTGCATGAGCTGAGCGTGGCTCACAGAGCGCCTCCTGCACAACAAACGCACCAAACAGGAGCATTTAGAGAGAAAACAGCCAAAAACACACCAAAACAACACACTTTAGAATGAAAACAGCCAAAAAAAAAAACCTGATTTCAGAGTGAAAACAGCCACAAAAACACACAAGGCATCAGACACACCACATCACAGTGAGAACAACCACAAAACGACTACATTTACTGACAGAAACAGTCATTCATACAGAAAAACGCTGCACTTTCATGAGATTTTTGGCTCCGGGACCTGAGGGTGTGGTTCACAGACCGTCCACCTGATGGCGCCACCAGTCCAGGAACGCGGGCGAAGCGGCAGAGGATGGGACCTCGGAGGTGGATCTACCTGGCCCCGGACCGGCTCTGATCGAAGTCTTTGCTTTGCCGCGGTGTCGCCTTACCGAGCTCTAACTCCTGGACAAACAGGAGGAGGCGAGCCGAGCCTGGGAACCCAAACCCCCTCGGTGTCTGAGCACACAAACAGCTCGGAGAGCAGCCGGCGGCAGGCTTTCCCATGATGCCCTCCTCTCCTCCTCCTCCCGGTGCCGGAGCTTTTCTGCTGAGTCGTGCTGATATCCTGCGCCGGGCTCCGGAGGGCTCCACTGTTTATGTGCATACAGATATTTCCTCTGAGTCCTGGGAAGCTTTGAAAGCCGAGCCTGGCTCCGTTTTACCTTTAATAACGCGCACATCAAACGCGGGGGGAAAACCGCCGCGGCGCATCCGGCCGTGGCGGCGCTCCAGATCCCCGTCCTCCAACCTTCCTACCTCGTCCTAATTGTGTCTCTCTGCAGGAGGCGCATGAAAAGAAGGGCCGGCGTTGTTTCCAGAAAGCAGCCGCGAGTCATTTCCCAGCCCGACTGCTCCAGATAGAAGTCAGATGTTTGCTGGTTCAACTTCCAAAAAGCCTCGGAAAGCTGAAGACTCTTCAGACGTCCGGTTTTAGTTCTCATGTCTTTAAAGTCTCCGGTTTGCAGTCTGGATATGAAACTTGACATTTTGAATCCCAGAACTTTGGACTCTCCGATAAGGACTTTTTGATTCCTTTAGATTTCGAAGTTCTTGATACAGATTTTAGAAGCTCCCATGGATTCGGGTTTTGACTAATTGTGCTTCAGAAATTGCCTGACAGCAGTTTGATTTTCAATTTTCAACACATCTCAAACTCCAGATAAGAACACAAAAGTCATCTGACGCTTCCTGAGTTTAGAGATTCTGAAGCTGGTTTCGATCTACAGACTGCTGGAGATTCAGATTGTGTCTCTGACTCCGAACCCGTAAACCCCCTCCTGCAGACGTACTTCAGACGTCGGATTTCAACATGTGGGTTCCCCAAAGCTTCTTAATTCAACTCAGGAGGCATTCCAGTTTGATTTCGACTCCCTGGGGTTTTACGATCTGACCCTTAAGCTTCAAAGATTTTAGATCTCAGCCTCTGAGACTCGAAAAAGCGTCAGACATGAACTCGAAAGACTCTCCGAGTCTCAGCTGTCAATGTTTGGGAACTGTGTGACGGATTTCTTCACACTTAAAGAAGCTAATCTTCCACTGCAGCGACTCTTTAATCTTCAGATCTGAGCAGGGGCTGGATTTCCACTTGTAACACCTCCAGAGCCTCGTATTCAATCCCTGGAGCTTCAGATTTACTGTCTTTAACCCCCCCCCCCCCCCCCCCCCCCCCCCCACCCACCCCCACAAAACGTGACTTCTGACAGCAATTCACCGAGTTATGTCACTTCCAGAGGACCGCTGAGGGTCAGGTTTCAGGTCTGAGATGATCCCCGGCTCTGATCATGTGAACCACGGCGGCTCCAGACGCCTGCAGGCGGAGACTCAGACGGGTTTTGTTGACCCAGTTCTCAGCCGAGCGACGGCCGCTCCAAACAGCAGCTGAGATATGAAAACAGATCAGCTGCCGAGTCTTAATCAGTCCAATTAATGCGTCAGCCACGTGTTGGCATCAGAGACGAGAACACGTCACACACCGGCACTGGCTTCCCGGCGGCTTTTAAACTCATATTTCTTGATAAAAACTCACACGGGAGGGTCTGGAAACCATAAATCACACATTTCCACCTTCACCGCTCACAGTTTTTAGGTCAGACTGAGCAAATCAGTCTCTGACTGGGAGGTCAAAGGCCGCCGGCTCCCCCCGCTCTGTGCTTTTCCAGGCCTCGGTGTTTTCCTTTCTGCTCCGGCGGCGCTCGGCCCATCAGGAGCGTATCAGAGGACTTTCTGGAAGGCGTCAGGGAAAAGCTGGACGACTGAAGCACTGCTGCCACTGGAATACCTTTCAGATGTGACGCCGGCTCGGCGGCGGCCGGAGGGAGAGTCCCGGTCCACCGGAGCATCTTCCCGCCCGGCCCGGCCAGGCGGCGATACGATCTTTCCAGAGTGGAAAGCTGGGAGAGCGTGAAAGCACATTTATCCTGCCTGGCATCGGGCGGGAGCGGCAGGTTTGCTTTGGTCCGCCGCCGACTGCGACATCAGCGCTATTCGTCCGACTGCGGAGACTCAGGAGCCTCCCGACGGCGCCGCACACGCCGAGACCTCCGCCTTTATCTCCATCCACGGCCACGCTCCCAACGCTCTGCAGCCGAGGACCGACGGACGTCACGGGTTCGTCCGTTCACATCCTCAAGAGCATCAAGAGCCTCAGTTTCATCCTCCAGACGGTTCCTGCTTCAGCTGCTGAGGCCTTCAACTGTCTGATTTCAGCAGAGGTTTACATATCCCGCGATGAACTCTGGGTCAGTGAAACGTAAAAACGTCCCAAAATGTCCCAAGATCGTAAAAACATGACGACACAACCGTTAAAGCTTTGGACGTTGACTATGGAAGCATCAGAGATACAGATTTAGGCTTCTGAAGTTGAAAAAGTCTTTAATTTCCACTCCTGAAGCCAGTTAAGGTTTAGATTCAGAGTCCTGGAGTCGTCCTCCCAGCCTGAGAGTCCTGCTGCAGAATCCTCACTCTCTGATTTTCTCACTGGAAACTCCCAGATATTTAGATGTTGACTCACTTCAGCTGCTGTGTCTGTTAAGACATCTAGAGTTTTGAAGCTTGACCTTTCAGATTCCCACAGCCTCCGATTCCATCTTATAGCCCTCAAACAAGTTTAATCTTCTGGATTTTACCTCCTTACCTCAGGAGCGTCACTCAAACTTCAGATATGAACTCTAAAGGCCACTAAAGCATCAGACTTCAGGTCTGAAGAGCATCGGACGTCAACGCCATGACCCTGGAAGTGTCAGTAGTTGAATCAGAAGCCCTTGGAGACGCCGGTGTTGCATCTGGAGGCTGCTGGAGTTTCATATTTGCACCCTTGAGGCCAACAAAGCTTCACTCGCAGAGTTTAGAAGTCTTAGATTCCACTTTAGGAAAGTCGGTTTCTTGAGCCTCAAATCTCATCGATCAGCCAGAGATACACCCTCACAGTTCCTGAGTCTAATGAGGCGACTGAGTGACTTACGTTCTGCCGCTGAGGGCGTCGATCGGCCGTCCGTGGTGAGGCGCCGGCGAGCAGAGCAGGAAGACGGCGAAACACCACTGCTGCACGAGCCTCCGAGAACACAACATGGTCCTGGACACAGAGAAACACACCGGCTCAGTCTCTGAAACTGTCCCTCGTGTAACTCATTGAGAAGAACTCCTGCAACCTCAGGCCTGTTCGTCTGTTTTCACTGGAAAATAATCGATATTTAAAAAATTTTAACGCTTTTATAAAGAGGAACGTTGATTCACTGCTTCATGAGTCGATGTTCCACTTTCAATTTGCTGTTTCTACTTTTATTTCAACGATTTACAGTCTGAGGGACCCAGTGTTGACATGTGAAAACATGTTTTCATTCAGGTGGAATAAGTGGAGGTCCTCAGGGACTGATTCTAGGACCCTGCATCAAAGTCTTTCTCAAACATTAAAATGTGATTCAGCTTCAGATGGAAAAAAAACAAGCAGGTAATGGGTTCGTTCATGAGGAATCTGGTCCTTATTTTCCTGGTGAATGCATGACTTTGTGGGTCTCAATGTGAGTAATCTACAGGAAAATATCAGTCAGACGTCAGGAATTTAAAGCCACTGAAATCACTGCTCAGAGCGACAAAACGAATACATTAATAAATAGATTCATAAAGGAACGAATGTGGATATTAGGAAAATCTGGTTGATGTTAATTTCCTCACCAAATGAAAAACCCTCAGTAAAAACAAATGAATAATTAATCACATTTACAACACTAATCTGGAAACATGAAGACTTCCATCTTAACCGACACCAAACAAATCCATCATCCCTCTTTCACACCTTTAGAACTTCAAAAACTGAGCAACTTTCAGAGCTTCTAAAAACTGAAAGTTCTTCTGAACCTCAAAACCTTCAAGTTCCTCCAAAAACAACACAAACATTTTTAAACCCAAAAACCTGCAGCACGATCCAAATCCCTCAGACCCGTCTGTGATCCACAGCTGCACGGCTCTCGGTGTTTCACCCTCGATTTCAGACCCTCTAAAACTCTTCAAGCTCCTCAAAGCTTTGAAACCTTCGAACCGGACAAACCAGCGGAAACCGTTCAAATCACCATCATGCTTCAAAAATACCAAAGCCTTCAGGTTCCCAAAAACTTCCCAATAAAACCCCTAAACTGTACAACTTATCAAAATTCAAAAATCATCCAAACATGATCATTTTTATCTAAAAAAAATCTGTTGTTTTCTGAATGAATTTATCATTTTCTTTCTGTCAGAGAGCATCAAACAACAAAATCTTCTCAAGCCTGATGTGACTCAGAAACGCCTTATTTGTTTGCAGATCTTCACTTTCTCATCATGAAGGACTGAAAACATCCGAGCGTCTGCTGTCCGGCTGGTGTCGAACATCTGCAGCCATCGGCCGACTCCTCACCCCCTCCTCACTCTGTCAAAGAACCGAGAACGCCGCCTGCAGAGGGGCTGAGGTCCGAGTCCAGCCGAAACCTCTGAACTCATCCCGACTGTGAAGCTTCGGGTTTTAAAGCAGCAGGAGAGCGAAACGATCTGAAGAGAACAGAGTCGGCTGACTTCTGTCTCAGGAAAGAGGAAAATGGTGAAAACTTTTTATTTTTGAAAATAATGTATTGAAAGAAAAAACCATTAGGTATTAAAGAACCCTGTGAGGCCGGAGGACGCCGCTTCAGTCCGGGACAGATGTTTAGTCTGGACTCCAGCAGCTGTCCGGAGCCGTGTTGAGCGTGAGGCTGGAATCAAACTCAGACTTACACGGCGATGTCAGTCCTCAGAAACAAAGTGAAAAAACAAAACAAGTTAGGTCCCTTTAAAAAAAAAAAAACTTTCCAGGAGAGAAAATCCAGGTGATGGGAGAAATCCGCGGGAGCCGGGGCGCGTGCGGTGGTGCGGTGGTCCGGCGGCCGTGCGGTGGAGCGTGTTGCTGCAGGGCGCTGTGAGCCCACCGTCTGCCGCACGCCGCCGAGCTGCAGCAGGTCAGAGCGGCGGGGAGGGGGGGAGGGCCTCCCGCTGCACCACGCCCCCTCCTGGGGGAGGGAGGGGGGCTGGGGGGGGGGGGGGGGCTGGGGCTCAGACGGCGGTCCGATTCACCTGGAGCGCTCCAGACGCCTCCTGCCTTCAGCTCGTCGCTCTGCGGATTCTCCTGAATCCAGCTCTGCTCTGACAGTCTCACGCTGATCGCTTGAGGTTTTCACACCAGTTCTGACGTGTTCTGGGACCAGTTCTTTTATTTTGGGTTTCAGGTCTGGCTTTGGACCGACTGGTGAGATCTTTTTCTTGATGAGCAGCTTCAAGACTGCTGTTAGAACCAGTTTAGTTCAGATGATGAAAGGACAGACGTTTTACGGCGTTAGAACGTCTTCATACCTGCTTCAAGTATGAACTTTGGGGGCCAATCAGACGGGTCGGTTCTTGAACCAGATCCAGCTGCACTGGGTGGTTTGAGCTGATCGCTAAACTTCTGCTGGTCGGACTGGTTTTGAAAAATCAGCATCCGGGATAAAACTTCAACGTTCACAGTGATATTCATACATCCAACAACATTCTGTTCAAACACTATGTACTGGCGGTGAGGCGTTCCTCAGGGCATGACTCCGGGACCCTTTTGGTTCTCTTCATACATCTGACTCAGTCTCGGTACGATCGAACACGACGCAGGACGGACTCTGATTCACTGACGGCTCTTTGAAGGTGTGTGTGTGTGTGTGTGTGTGTGTGTGTGTGTGTGTGTGTGTGTGTGTGTTAAGCTCACGTTTAGAAGATAATATGACTAATTTTTACCTTCTTAAAGTCACTAGCCAGTAATCCGCCCACATCACCAGTAATGCCGCGGCTTCTGGAGAAGCTCAGGTCGATTACCTGACGGCATCAAACACCTCCACACACCTCCGCGCACCTCCACACACCTCCACACACACAGTTTCTCTTTGACGGCCTCAAATCTCAGTTTTCAACGGGAGTTTGAACTCCTGAACCACCTCCAGCACCCAGAAACCAGAGTGAGTAAACTGTGTAAACATGTGAAAGTTCTACACAAACAGTGTGTGTGTGTGTGTGTGTGTGTGTGTGTGTGTGTGTGTGTGTGTGTGTGTGTGTGTGTGTGTGTGTGTGTTTGTGTGTGTGTGTGTGTGTGTCAGACGCAGTCAGACTCTCGCTGCTGATGTGACGCCTCGGGCTGCGCTTACAGATCGTAATAAATCTTCTTCAGCGGTTTACGAGCTGCTTAATGAGCTGCTTCCTCTTCATTTACTCTTTGTGGCTCAACGAGTGATGAAGACATCAAACCATCGCGACTCCATCGCTCCTCGTCCAGAGCTCCTCAGGTTTAACATCCAGTAGAGCTTCAAATCCCAAACCGACGGTCTCTCTGTTGGTCAAGTCATGTCGGAGATGCTTAAACACAACGTTTTCTGTTAAATCTGTGACGCAAACGTCACTGACGACACTGCAGCATGAAGAATCCACCGTGAGGGTAAAAAGCAGCGGGAAACGGCTCCACGGTCCACCAGTGATTGAGCAGATCTGCCCTCTTGTGGTGCACAGTGGTATTGCAATACTCAGCATGAGTAAAAACAGAAACCCTCCGCAAACTCAGCCTCCCGGGGCTTCAGACGCCCCCCCCACCTCCTGCAGATACAGATGTGTATCAGGGCCTCCTCCTGCAGCTCTGCCCCCCCCCCCCCCCCCCCCCCCCCCCCCCCCTGCACCCCCACCCCCACCCCACCCCACCCCCAGCGGCTCTGACTGGGCTCCACTGACGCGTCCTTGATCTGGACCCAGAAACAGCAGCTCCGCGGTAAAGGTCGGCGTACGAACGTGAAACACACACAATGAACACATTATTGGGCGAAGGCGGCGGCTGCCAGCGCCGCTGATGCAACCCAGCGCTCGGCCTTTCGTTCATTAGCATCAGAAACAGAATCCATTGTTCGATTCCCGCTGCTCAGAAAACACACACACACACACACACCTTCCAGAAGTTTTCCTCTCGGTCAGTTTGTCTGAAGAATCACCAAACCAGGAGCAGCCCCCCCCAGACTGCCCCCCCTGCCCCCCTGCAGAGAGGAGCTGTCCTGTCGGGCTCCTCTACCTGCAGGTAAACAGGTAGGAGTCGGAGTGTTTTCCTGGCAGCGCGGCGGTGCGTGGGGTCCCGGCCAGGAAAGCTGTTTCACATTCACTGGAAATTGCAGCGTCTTGGCAGAGAACCCCACACACACACACACACACACACACACACACACACACACACACACACACACACCCTCCTCACAGAGCCAGTCGCTGTGGGCGTACCGCCCCCCGTTGGTGGTCTTGGCCCGGCACTGAGGGCCCCGTCCTGCTGGTCCGGTCCTGAGGGCCCCTCACCTCCGCAGCAGGTTTTACTCCGGTTTGATCGTTAATCACGACACAGTTCAGACACAGACCTGGAAACAAGGCGAGCACAGCACTGTGCTCTGATTGGCCCCCAGAGAAATGTCCCCAAACCAATCCGGCCAATCAGAGTGAGGGAGACAGATGCAGACAGGAAGAAAGGGGCTCGGAAACTCAACACGTCCAGAAAAACTCAAAGTTCTTTTCACACAGTCGCTTGACGGTACGAGACAAGCTCGTCTCCACCGCGAGTCCAACAGGAAGTGTCATCGCTCAAACCCTGCCTCTCTGCTCAAACCCTGCCTCTCTGCTCAAACCCCGCCCCTCTGGTCTCCCCACAGCTCACGGTCCAACCTGACAGGACGGTGGACAACTACCGTCCAGGAGCCACCAGGAAACATCTGCCAGCCTCCACATTCATCACATCAACACAAACCCAAACTGTTAACATAATAAAAAACCCTACATCGTTACACCACCTGGTGGAGCGGAGTGGGATTACAAGGCGAGGCTCGTCGCTAGTTTCACCACATTCTGCTGCTTAGCCGTTTCTCAACATCCAGAGGTGTTGAACTTTCTGAACGGGAAGCTCCGACTGTGAAGCAGCAGCCGGGTGAGTCGCAGTGAGTCATGGGGGAGTCGACAGAACCGGTGGGGGGGGGGGTGATGGATGATGATGATTGAGGGATGATGAAGAGACCGAGAGGCGTCTCCCCCCCGGGTGGCCTGGCCCCCAGTCCCCCCCAGTCCCCCCCTCCCAGCCCCCCCAGTCCTCCTCAACTCTGGATCACCTCCTGCTCTTCAGAGGCGATGCGTTCGAGGAGCGCAGGAATTTAGGAATGTGCAGATTATTTGGAAGGGAGATACACAGACACCCCTCCTCCCACTGCCGTCGCCCAACTGAACCACAAACCGACCACAGACACACACACACACACACACACACACACACACACACACACACACACACACACACACACACACACACACACACACACACACACACACACACACACTGCTTACTATTTAAAATATGCTGAAATTGAAATCAAAGATCTGTAGAAAACTGAACCTCTCCTCCTGTATAGACGTTCATGCATCTAATAAGTTTTCAAATATAGTCAGTAACTTATAAATAAGAACATTTTTCAATTTTGAAATCAGGTGATTTATTGTAAAACCTTTTCTTTTTCATTCTCAACTGAGGTCTGTTCATTTCTGGTGTAATCAGCCTTTGAAAACTGCACGAAGTCTTTAAAACTTTATATTGACTCAAACACGTTTATACCGTTGTTTCTTATGGAATAGTTCGGTTTGTTAACTTAATCACTGTAAACAGATCCTGTAAAGAAGTCTAAGAAAAAGTTGAGAAAAAATAAACTAAGAAGGTCGAATACGTTCAAATAATGAATTTTGACATTAAGCTCTAGTTAAAAATGTTTCACATTTGTCTACATATGTGAAGAAAAAGTGATTTTTCGCTGGGAGACAGAGGCTAGCAAGCTAAATGAAAACACTGTTGGGTGGTAACCCATAAAACGACACTCAGAGTCATAAACTGACACAGTAGACGACCACAAACAAGCTCATACAAATCTGTCTTCGGGCGGTAACCCGTAAAACAACAACAACAAATAAAACAAAACCTTTAAATATATTTTTGGAGAATTAAAATTTCGCCACAGCTAAATGGAGACACATGTAAAGCAGAAAAACCGACGGTTATTAGGCGAGAGCAGGAAGCCAAGCAGCTGAGGAGCTGGAAGCAAACCGGCGTCGCTCTGATGGCTTCTTTAAACCGGCGACAGGAAGACAAGCCACACATTATGAAAGAAAGTCCACTGAAACATGAAGCTAATGCCGAGTTTAACTCATTTTCACCAGACGTTCAGTGAAACGTGGAGATTTGAATGTGCTCTTTCACATTTTATCTCTGCTAAGTTGTTACTTTGAGAAAAATGATGAAATCAAAGTAAAACGTGAACTTCTGTTGAGACGTTTCCAGAACATCATGTGACTTCTGATCCACCAGGGAGGAGAAAGTGACACAACGTCAGGTTTCACTGAGCCGATCAGGCAGGAAGACGAGCGACAGGAGGACAGGACGACTCCAGGCGTCACACACCGACCAAACATCTCAACGACCAGAGAACCTCCTCCTGGCTGCAGGCTGAAAGAACCGCTCCGCTTCTGTCTGCAGCTCAAAACCACTTTTTTAAGCAGTTTTCCCTCATTTCCCTAAACTTTCTTCACATCTTCGACCTGTGGAAACTTCCTGCAGCGACATTATGTTAGAAAATAAAGCTCAAGTTTCTCACTTCAGGTTGAAGGGTTCTCCTCTCCGGTTCTCCTCGTGTTCAGGATCAGGAGTTGGTCCTCAGCAGAGTCCTGCTCCTCTTCTTCAGCCCGTCAATCCACAGGAGCCGCGAGAACCTCCTCTCTGCAGGCAGACCCGGCGTGGACTCCCGGCTGCAGCGCCTGGTTTTAAACAATCCCTCCTCGTGACGTCACGCAAAGGTCACCACCGCCATCACGGTCGCCTCCTCGCCACCGAGCGTGGAATCACACGGACGGAGTTACTCACCCCCACCATCCCCCCACCTCCCAGCCTCCCAGCCCTCCCTCCTCCTACGGATTTCACTTTAAGAGCGGAAACACACACGCACACACACACACACACACACACACACACACACACACACACACAGAAACAAGCTGTGGTTTGGTTACATGTGTGAGCGTCTCCTCTCTGCACCTTCACTTGTGTCTTTGATCATTTGCAGCCCCCGTCGTCGTCCCCCCCCTTCCCGCCCCGGCCGCCACGCTCGGGTCGGAGTGCACCGAGAGCAGAAAAGCCCGCTGGCGCTCCAGAACACGGCGGTTGTGGTTCGGCGCGGCCCCGGCTCACCTCTCCGCTATGTTTAGCCCGGCCGGCGGTCTGAGGCCGCGAGCGTGGGGCCGATCTGGCACCGGGACCCGTTCACAGTCCGGAGACGTCCAGAGGCCGCGGAGGTTCCTCAGGAACTCTGCAGCGTTGTGTCTTTCTGGCTGCTTCATGCTGCTTCAGGCCCAGGCTGAAGCCTCTTCCAGGCCAGTTCTGATCTCTGGACTCTGGACTGATCTCAGATGAAAATAGATTAAAAAAAAACATGATTACCATAATGAGCTTGTTCTGTACCGTTTCCTAAAGCGGGCTCTATAAATACTCGGCGTCGCTCCGCTGGAACAGGTCGAGGATTCAGACGAACTAATGAGCTAAAATAACGACGGTCATAATTTGAGCGTAAAAACTGGACAGGTCCGCTCCTCAGGATGAGTTTCTGCTTTGAGGACGAGATAACGAGGAAACGAGCGTCTCTGACGCACATGAGCTCCTGATCTGGGAATCGAACCGGCGACATTTCCCTGACAAGCACGTCGCCTCCCTGGACTCCAGCGGCGACCGTCACTCAGACCGCCCGTCCTCCTCCTGGCCTCCAGAACCAGAAGTTCGACTACGTTCCAACAAGTCCTGGATTTCTCCACATGACCTTTGGGACGTGTTGATATTCACAGACAGACGCCACCAATAGCAGGCAGGTGGTCTTAATGTTGTGGCTGGTTGGCGTCTAAACGTACCAATACTGCTCCGCCCGCTAATGAACCAGAGCTGCTCTGTTATGTAATGTTTGATGGGACGAGGCTAACGGGCTAACGGGCTAACGACGACACGCTAATTAATCGGCTCTGAAAACGTAACCGAGTGTGACCGACCGCCTCCCTCAGCCCGCGGCTGATTAAACCTTTACCGCTCATTTAACGTCCGGCCGACGTCCCGGAGATGGAAGCTGACGGGTGAGCGAGGCTAACGAGGCTAACGAGGCTAACGGGGCTAACGGGGCCGAGGACGAGGGGTCCTGACGTTCTGCTCGGAGAACACGGCAGAACCTCGCCACATGTTCCCGGCAGAGCCGAGCTGTTTGAAGCGCTAATGCCAAGCAGACGCTAACGGGGCGCTAACCTCCCAATCGGAAGGCGAGAAATTAACAAGTGTACTGAAAACATCTGCTGTCGGCTTCACCGTGTCGCCGCGGGAGCCGTACGATGCTAACGTGATGCTCACACATCAGCCATGTTGAAATTTCAAATTTTCTTCCTCAGAGTTGTTCTTCCTCTGCTTCCGGCCTCCACGACGCCCGAGATGACCAGGAGTGAGCGGGAGTGAGCAGGAGTGAGCAGGAGTGAGCGGGAGTGAGCAGCTCCAAGGTGACTGGATCGTTACTCCTTCGTGTTCACAGCTGTTCTACAGATATGAGGAGGAGAATTGAGGAAAGTGGCTCCTTTGTGTTTCTGTCCAGTTTTCCATTTATCTGTTAGATTAGAGAAGTTTATATTTTCCGGCTTAATTTTTTAACTTTTTTTTCTCCCTTTTTTTCCGACATTTAAATCCAGATTTTTAAGTTTTACTCCAGTTTACGTCCATTTTAGCCAAATACAGCGAGGAATAAGTATCAAGCGATTGAGTCTGGTCGATAAATGTTTGAACCGAGCAGCGCTGTCCGAGCCCGGCGCCGGCGGTTCGACGAACACGAGTGAGTCGAAGTGACTGATAGTGTGAAGCATGTTGAGACTGCTGGAGCGCGAAAAACAGGATGTCTGTTTAAAGACGAAGTCTGCTGGTTAAACACACACACACGCACACACACACACACACACAGAGTTATAAATCCTCTGCTAAACTGATGGAAACCATGATAAAAAAAAATCTAAAAATAGGAGCTGGGAGTCGCCGCACACAGAATGGCGGTATTTCTTGTTAATGTGAGCGAACCGAGACGATCCGGCGTGAAAACACGAGCCGCGGCCGCAGCCAGAGCAGCTCCTTCAGCCTCGTCTTCATCTCCTTGACAAAGAAAACATGTTTATCCACAGAAGTGGTTGACAGCCAGTGTGCGGCATTAAAGAGGCTCCTCGGCTGTCTCTCTTCCCAGAATCCAGCGGGGCCTATATTACCGTCCTGATCCCCTCTGTCAGCTCCCATCGCCTCGCCGTCTGCTTCCACTTTACCAGCCTTAATGCCGCTCGCATTCTCTTCACGCACAGCAGACACACACACACACACACACACACACACACACACACACACACACACACACACACACACACACTGCTTTTTCTTTTTCTGCCACCAGAACACCGAGCGGCGAGACAGAACCGTCCAGCGGCCCGGCAGGGTGGGAAGACACAGCAACATCAACCAGCAACCGGAGGACGGAAACAAACACAAACACACACAAAATCACCCAAAACAGACGCAAAACGATCGAATACGGAGGAAAAAAATCCAACAACTGACAGCGCCCGGCAACGAAAAAAAGAGAAAAATGAAAGATGATAAAAGAAATGCACAGTGGCCAAAACGCAAATCACCATACCTCGATACAAAATGACACAACTAACACACCACTAGATGACAACATGATGAAAAACAGACACAAAATCTCCAGAAGAGACACACACACTAAAAATGAAAAGACCAAAAGGTGAGTGAAACAATCCCAACAATTACACAAAACAACCAGAGTCAGACAGCTGATGATGAAGAACAGGCCGAATATTTCCAAACAGGTAAAAAAATAAATAAATAAAACCACACAACTAAAAACACACAACCTGACAACTGAACCAAATGACACACAAACAGACTGAAGACAGACAGACCGTCTGTGTTAAATGTCTTTAACTGCATCAGTCGCTCTCCAGGGAACGTTTTCGATTGCGTTTTGGGCGTCCATTTCCGTTTCCACGACAACGGCGCCCAGAGCCACTGACAACGCAACTTTTGGAAAGCGCTCCGGGGAGGAATGTCCGTGAACTTTCTATTATTAATGTTTACAGTACGTTGCTCTGTGTGTGTGTTTTCATCCCAACTATTCACCGTTTGCAGCTGTTCTGCCGTTTCCGAGTACATGTGAAATCATTTCAAACGAAAACAACAACAATTCACCTGGATGTGAACGTCACGTTGGTTAGTTTCTTCTGTTCTGTGCTCTTCTGGATGAATTTTGACTGGTTTCATCAAGTTTTTTCGAAAAGATTTACCAGAAGTTGCCTCCATGGTTACCGTCATAACTACTCTGACCACCAGGGGGCAGCATACATTTTGATGTCTGTGATAATCCACATCCTTGCATGTTGATTTGTAATTATTTTTTGTGTTTCATGATTTGTGCGGGTTGGTCGTTTCTTTGTCCTTGTCAAACGGAGACGTTTGCGCTCCGCCGCGGTTCCCCCGTCAGGCCGGCTGTGTGTGTTTCAGGGCTCCGCTGGAGGCTTCCTGTGAGAGCGAGCTGACAGCAGTGTGTTTTGTTGGACTCGGTGTGTGTTCTGACCCGTGGTCTGGTGTGTGTTGGTGGTTTCTGGCAGTCGGTGTGTTTGTGTGTGTGTGTGTGTGTGTGTGTGTGTGAGACTGTGCGTAAACCGGAGCTCAAAATATCTGGAAACCCTGAAAATAAAGCGGCCTCTGAGAATAGAGCGCCGTGCCTCGGGGGGGCCGGCCGGTGACGCGGCGGCCCGGCGGAGACCCGCCGGCTGCGTCACGGCGACACGCCTCCGCTGGGAAAAGCCCCGGGCCGGGGCAGCGTGCGGGTCGGCGGGGAGACCGCGGCGTGTTATTACAGCATTATCCAATCAGACCTGTATGCCCCTGGGGATTTACCCCGAGTGTTACCCGCAGACCCACAGGGGGCGGGGCCGGCGCAGCGCCGACGTAACACAAACCCGCCAACGCCAACCAGAGAAACACTTTCATTTATTCTGCTTGTTTTGTCTTTTGTCCCATTTGGTGGGACTGAGTGGATTCTGGAGCTCGCTCCTGGTATAATTTTGGCCTCTTCTGAATCAAAATCTTACATGACGGCAACTTCTGTATTTCCTTTTTTGTTTTTTTATATGAAAATGAACAGAGAGCAAACTGGATTTAGACACATCAAAGCTGAATAAAGCAGAAATATCTGGGATGAAGGTTACAAGAAATAGTTTTTACAAGACTTCTTTAAAATTTTAAAAACCCTTTTCTGACTTTTATGTATTTTGTATTTCCTTTTGTTCATGTTTTGATGATTTCTATTAAATTTTGTGTCTTTTTTTTGTATATTAGTTTGTGAACAGGTTGTTCTTTTGCAGATTGTTGAAAACAAAGGAAAGTGGTTGAGATGTTAAAAGCTGACTGGAAGCCGGCGGCGTGCCAGGCGTGAGCCTGAAATGGTTTGAATCGTCTAAAATCAGCTGCAGTCTCTGAGGGCGCGTCCTCCTGTGTTCGTCTTCAAAGGTGAAAGGTCAGACGGGGCAGGCGGAGGTCCGCCGCTGGTTTGACGGACCCTCCGTCCTCACGGCGACAAGGCGGCCATTGTGCCGGTGAGGTCATGGCGGCCGGCGCCCAGACAAACAGCCCCCCCGCCACGACTCATTTACTTCCCCTCCGCCGCCGCCGCTCCGACGGCTTCGCTCTAATGACGGATGAAAGGTGCGGAGCGGGTCCTCTCCCGGGAGCCGAGCGCCGTGATTGGCCGTGGCAGCTCCCGCACGCCGCAGACTGTCGGCCATTGTGCCGGAGAGGGCGGCGTGCGCAGTGGAAAACACTGGAATCAAGGAGAAGCAGGTTCCACCAGCAGAAACAGAACGATGCTGGAAGAAGTCTTTCCTGCGTTGTGTTTCTGCAGCCTCGGGGGGAAAACGGCGTCTGGCTCGCTCGCTGATTGGTTGGCGTTGCGATGTCACCCTGACCTGACTCCTGTGAACGCAGGATCTCAGGAAGTGAAAAATAATCCGTCCTATTCTGTGTGTCAGCAGGACTTCCAACGCAGACTGTCAGACGTTAAGCCGGCTGTAACTCAGGTTAAACCACGGCGTGCTAATCCCTGTTAGCTCCCGTTAGCTTACTCCAGTCAGAAACTGAATAATTCTCAGCGTCATGTGACTCTTCTGTTGGGATTTTACCCAGAATCCTTCCCTCCTCCGCATCCAACGCCGGCTCGGTGGACTCTGACATGTTTACCGTCCTCTTTAACGGTTCGTACGCCGCTACGCCAAACAGACCGGAGGGCGTCGCGCTGATTTATCCTCATTAACGCTCACCCAGAAGCAATCGCTCTCAAAATGTTTTCAATTATTTCTGCATTAACACACAGAGTCTCACACTGGCTCGGCCTCCAGGATCCCAAACCACACGGAAAATACGAGCCTGCAGGTCCATAAATAACCCACGCCCCCGTGCTGACAGTGAACGCATCACAAGCCTTTCGCTGCAACTCGAAATCCGATCCACGAACCCCCCCGATGCGCTTCTGCTGGATTCCTCCTCAAAAAAAACTTTTTCCAGGACATCGAATTCCAACAAACTGATGAAAAAAAAAACCTCTAAGAGACGGTCGTCGGGATTTCATGGGACTTTTATGGTTCAAAGACTTCAAGAATGCCATTGAGGGTCTACTTGTGCAAGTACAGGAGAAGTATTTACGCATGCAAAGTAGTAGTGTTCCAGAAAATCTACGTTTTCCCCTCATTTACACAGAGACAGAGTGTTTTTAAAAAGTTCCACCTTGGGAGTCGTCTCCACAAATTAACATCTTCAGTGGCTACAAGCACTGATGCCATGTGAACGGACACCCAAAACGCAAAGAAAGGTTTTCCGTTTTCACTTCCAGTTCCAGTTCCAGTTTATTTATAAGGCACTGTTAAAAACAACAAAGTTGACCAAAGTGCCATACAGAACTTGAAAACCACGTTTAAACGAGGCCTGAGAATCTGAGCTGAATGCAGAAGATTAGAAATAATCCGGAGCTTCCACAAACTGAGAAAACAAACATGCTTCCATCTCCACACATTTGTGCCATGCGTCTACACTATCGCTGTTTTTCTGCCTCTTTTACCTGCATATGGCTTCATGATTCATCTCTCAGTGTATCTCCTCTAAACCGTTGAGGAACTGGGGCGGAGGAAACCGTCTCTATTCTGTCCTCTGAAAGAAGAAGTCATTAAATATCTGAAGCTCTGCTTTTTATAAGCTTTGTTTGGATTTCATGAGAAACAGAAATCCCGTCCATGTGCTGACGGCTCCCTGCTGAGGATCTTCGGCGTCTGCTTCATGAGGCCGGAGTGAGGATGAGGAGCTGACTGTGCAGATGAAGCTCTTCAGGCTCCACAGACGCTCGTAAAGCGGAACAGCTTCATCTGAGCTCCATTTCGAGCCGATCTGGCTGTGAAAAGACAAACCTTTGCCGTTTGAATTCCTCGTGCAGGCGTTTATCAAAGCGCTGTTGAGCGATCCTGCTGCACCTGGACCCCCCAGACCGCCGGCGCAGGAGGGGCTCCTGGGAAAAGTGCCAGCTCCTCGGGAGGTCTGAGGGGGGAGACAGCCTCTGTCCTGGTGTGACCCGAACGCCAAGAACACATCTGTCCATCAGTTAGAACAGAATACAGTCTCTACGGAGCACTCAGTCCTCAGGAAGATCCTCACGACCTCTGAACCCTCAACAAGAACATCTCAGACCTACCGAATCTCTTCTGGAACCTCTCCAATACCTCATCTATAGAACATTTTAAAACATTCAAACCCAACAAGGATACCCTGAAACTCAATTAGGACTTTGGTACCTCAAAGAGGTACCTATTGGAACCTATTTCATCTTCTCCAGAAGTTCGTCAGGACCTGTATGGTCCTCTACAGTTCCAACCTTTACAAGTATCTACAACCTTGACGGACATCACTCAAGAACCCAGGACTGTGTCATGATCCTCTTTACCGGCTCCACAACTTCAACTAGAATTTCTGATTGACTGGAGTCCACATCAAAGTTCTCCCAAAGAAATTCTTCAACAGAGTATTTTAGTTGGATTTTGGACTTTAGCTTTTGACGTCGCCTCGGGATTCTCCTCCTGAACACTCAACTCACAACCTCGACAAAGACCTCCAGAACCTTGCTACTTATCTGTAGAAAATCTGAAGGCCTCAAAAACTGTAGTTACTCCCAACTTCTCCGTCACCTCTTCACTGACTTGAATACTTTCCCTCTGAGGACCTTCTGGAAACTCCTGCAAAGATACGACCACAGAGGTGACGAGATCCGCTGTCACGTCTCGGTACGGAGACGGACCGGGTGTTTGGGCATCGCTGATTTATGTCTGGCTCTGATGTCGAACTTCCAGAGCGAGTGTGCGTCCGTGATCGGCCGACGGGTCGGTGATGATGAGAGGGTGGAGCCGGTTGTCTTCACAGTAAATGGAAGAAGATGTGCGACGGCGGCGCGTCGCCGGGATTCTCTGAAAGTCTCCGCATGAACTCACAGCTCAGCCCGTTGCATCATGGAAGCAACAATTCGAGCATGACGTCAACTCGGAGGAGTCTGCAGCCGGGTGGAGACGCTCCGCTGTCTCCACACACACACACACACACACACACACACACACAGACACACACACACACACACGGATATATGTAAGAAGAATGCTTGATTGGTCACATACGTATACAATATACAACAAATGTGGGTGTACACACACACACGCACGCACGCACGCACGCACGCACACACACACACACACAGGAGGTGTCGTCTTTCCAAACAGACAAACTGGGCTTCCTCCCAAATCTGTCGAGCACATTTTACATCGTGTTTTTATGTCAAAGAAACACATGAAGGGCGGCTTCTCTATTCCAACACTGTGTTATATATACTGTGCGCGCACACACACACACACACACACACACACACACACACACACACACACACACACACACACACACACACACACACACACACACACACACACACACACACACACACACACACACACACACACACACACACGCACGGTTCGGAAAGAATTCGGAGCTCTCTGCTCACTTCATTAGGTTGTAGATTTAAAGAGGTCTTTAAAAAGTTTGCGCTGGTTTCAGAAGACGTAAACAGCCTCGGCGCTCCTCACAGCCTCGCACTGTGGCCGAAAACATCTTTAAGCGGCGTGGAGAGGCTCTGAAGTAGTCCCAGTGGGGATCACCTGCAGTTTAAAGGCTCACATTAATGAAGAAGTTGTTGGTTCGATTCCTGACGTGACCTGTAGAGGTCCTTCGTCCGTGTAGAAGTCGTAGGAAATCCGGACCCTCTTTGGTGGGGCTCTCAAAGACTCGGCCTCAACAAACCTCAGAAAGATCCCAAAAGACCTCCTGAGGATTTACATACCACCTGAACATGGACTTATTAAACTGTTTTAAGACCTTTAAAAGTACCGAAGTACATCTGCAACCCGTCCAAGCACCATTAGAACCTCACAAAACGAGTAACGTGTCTTAATTAACTCTAGAAGTTCGTCTTATTTGCTACGAACAAAAAAGGTTCTCTTAAACTCCGTTTGATAGCTTCTGGAACTTCTTAAGGACCTATAAAGCCTGACGGGGAAGTGTAAAGTTTCCCATAAGAACATTACAAATTCCCTCAAAGACATCCACGACTTGCTCAGGGACCATTCGAACCTGACGGAGAGTCTCCGTCGAGAATCTCACCGGACTTCTTCAACAGAAAACAAACGCTGGATATCATCTACACTCCCCGCCAAAGTCGCCTCAAGAACCTCTTCAGGATGGTTAAATCTTCTTCATTACCTCTGGAATGTCTTCAACTGTACTCCGACATCAACATGGGCGCTGGAGGACTTTGATTGGTGTCTCCTTAAGAACACCTGAAACCCCTTCAAAGAGCGATCTCGTCTCTAAAGCTCTCTAATTACCGCCTTCAGGATCTCAACAAGCACCTCCAAATATATCCTAACCAGTTCTGGAACCTCCTTGAAATCTCCACAGCTTCGATAGAAGCAGATAAAACTTTCCCAAAGAATCAAAACTTCTCTCAGGAATGCTAAAAAAAAAAACTCCCAAAAACCTCAAAACTCTCTAATTACTCCTGAAACTTCTTCAAAGACAATAACGGTGCAGAAAACACTCGAAAGTCTCCGGTTTCCTCACTGGAATCTCAGGGATCTCCAAAAACCCCTGAAACCACGTGAAATACCTCTTGAACTTCTTTGACATGTGTAAAACCTTCGAAAAGCATTTTCAAACTGTTGAGCACATCCACAACTTTGGCAGAAAGCTGTGAATCCTGTTTAAAGACCTTGAGACGTTCCTGAAATACATATAGAACGGGTCTATAAACCACCTGGACCTCACAAAGACCGCCGAGTTCATCATTTCTGGATAAATAATACAGATGGTTGTATTTTCTTATTAATTTATTCAATCTTTTTTTTTTTACATGTTTATCCTGTTCCCTGATATCGAATCTCTGTGACCTGCTGTGACCTGCTGTGGCCACTAGGGGTCACTGCACCCGACCTGTGGGTGTGGCAGGTGCAGCCGGGCCCTGCTGGTCCACATTTACGCCGTACCGATGGAGAAGACGCTGTCTGGCCTCGGCGGACGGCTGGGAGGTTTGAAATTCTTCAGATTAGGACCGACGGGAAGCGTTTTGCCCTGAATTCAGCCTCCAGGCATCCAGCCCTTTGTGAGGTTCAGATAAAGTCTGACGGCGGTTTTCCCACTTCAGCAGAGACCGGCAGGTCTTATCAAGTCCTCCGAAGAAAAACCACATGGTTTATCAGAGGGAAGTGGTGAAAACACACGAACGTACACAGGAGTGACGGACGGAGAGAAATGTGCTTGGTCACTGAGCTAACACACTCCGGAGAGTTCTGCATGAGCTAACACACTCCGGAGAGTTCTGCATGAGCTAACACACTCCGGAGGGTTGGGCGTGTGACTGATTTTAACGCAGTAGGGACCCCGGTTCCAGTCCGGGGATCTGGGAACATAGAAATGGGGGAACTTGGTTACTTACCTAAAGGGTCCAGCCCCGGTTCGGGCAGGCACCTGGAGGCCATCGCTGCCTGCTGTTGACCCTTTGACCCAGAAGATCCTGAGCCAGTCTGTCCAAATGTTGCCTGGTCCCTCAGCCTTGCACCTGGAATTATTCAAAAAAACTGATTGGCTGATGGATTGCAGTTATTGATCAGTTAGGGACTAAATATGTAAGTGAAACAAGCAAATGGATGAACTGGAAGGACAAAGACATAAATTTAAGAGACTGAGGGAAAAGATGGCAGCACTGAGGGAACCGCAAACTACAAAGAGTTAAAGTGTTTGAAGAATCAGTGAATATTTTAAGAGTGTTGAAGTGTTCAGGGAGCACGGGAACAGCTTTAAAAGTCATGTGAAGCAAGCAAATAATAATAGGAAAATTTACACCGAATTTCAGAGACAAGGTCATTAAATGAAGAAGCTGATTTATTAAATTAAGCACAGAGAGATGATTAATACAATCAGGGAATCGACAGATTCACGACTGACTTCAAGGAACAGACTGAAAATATCTGCACGTTATTCTAAGTAGGTGAAACTTTGTAAATGAATTCTGATGATCTGCAGCTGAGAAACAGCGGAATCTCCTCTGAACTTCTCCCTCGACCTCAGGCTGATCCCAGCTTTACTCCGCTGTGATTGTTTTCTTGGCTCGGCCTCAGTAAACCTGCCGTTCCCCGTAGGACTGTGTTTATTGAAGGATCGGGCCGGCCGGGCGAGCCGGACTCGCTCAGGGTTTCTCTGTGGTCCACGTTTCAGTTTTTCCACCCGAACCGTCGGCCGACTGCGTGTTTTGCATCGACTGTGGCGAACCGACGAATCCTGCTAACTGGCCTCAGCTCCGGAACGCCGGCGGACTCAAGGCCGAGAGTCTGACCTCGCCCAGATTACAGGTCATTACAAACGCCTCAGTCAGGCCGGCTTCCTCAGAGGATTCGTTTAATCGGAAAGAAGTCTGCTGCAGGTTGAAACACAAGGATGACTCCTTTATTTCTTTTGCTAAAAAAAAAAAAATCCTGCAGCAGAGAGAACAATGATCGCAACAGCAAATGAAAGAAAATGCAAAACTGTGGGAAGAGAAGAACATGTCAAAGATTTGAACACATTTATTTGGCAGAGAAACAAAAATGCAAGAAAAATAAAGGAGATAAATGAACGGTGAATAAACTGAGACGAGGGATGAAGAGCTCATCTTAGCAACAAATCAGAGTGAAAACACCACGGCGCTCGCCGTGTGTTTGCAGAGGACTTCCTGTTTACGTGCAGGTGCAGTGGATTCCCGTCGGGAGGAGGCGGTGGCCGGGGGGTTCTGCTGTGGTTTGGTGGTCTCTGGGTTCAGACCACCGCGGACCGTGAGGGCGCTCTCAGTCATCAGAGCCGACAGCTTAATGACGGAGCGAAGAGGCTCCAACCCACTCGGCAAAACTCCCGGCAGAGCTCCAACCGACCCGGCAGCGCTCCAACCGACCGGGCAGCGCTCCAACCGACCCGGCAGCGCCCCAACTGACCAGGCAAAACTCCCAGCAGCGCTCCAACCGACCCGGCAGCGCTCCAACTGACCCGGCAGCGCCCCAACCCACCCGGCAGCGCTCCCACAGCTCCCGTCCGCTGCCACCGTCAAAGAAGCCGCCCGCTCTGTGTCCAGTTCCACGAGGCGGCGTTCGGCGTTGCAAAACGTTGGAGCTGTGAGGCTTCTCAGCCACAGACACTCGGATTCAGTGTGTTTGGGTGGTGTGTGTGTCGGACGGCGCTGCGGTGTGTTTTCCCTGCTGGTGTGTGAGGTCTGAAGTGTTTACACTCTCTCTCTCTCTCTCTCTCTCTCCCCCCCGCCGGGACGTCTGAAGGTGTTCAGTCAGACGCTCGGAGGCCTGTCACCATGACTGATGGTCACCTCACAAACGAGGCTTTTCCCCCTCGAGGGGTGAAACACCTGCACTGAAATCACACACACTTCCCCTGACAGAACCTGTAGGGGGCGCTTCCTCTCTCAGGTCTTCAGATGTCGTCTTTTTCCGCGCTGAGTCCGGACTCGGTCCCGGATCGACTCACAAGTCGACGGTTCAGCCACAGAAATGCCAGATATCCAGACGCAGCTTCGACTCTTCCGCCAAGTTTCGAGATGAAATATCTCCTCGGTATAAATCTAAACCCAAAGCGAGGCCTGTCGGTCCGGCCTTGAGTCCAGAGGAGCCCGGACCTCATCGAGTCAAAGGAGAAACAAACCCGCCTCAGTTCAGGACAGAAAAGAAGCTTTCAGCTGATCAGTCAGAAAAAAGGGAAAACTCCGACAGTGTGAAAACAGAAAACTGTCATCACATTTTGGGAATTTGTTTCCACGACGACAGAGTCACTGAAAACGCAACTTTTCAAAAGTTTCCAAGTTTTTAGACGTTCAAACTCTGTCTCTATGGAAACAGGAAACTTTTCTGAAAAAAAAAAAAACACAATAATGATGATTTTCCACCTGAAATGTTGAGAACATGGAGCCAGTCAAGTCAAGGTCAACAGATCCAGTTCATTTAATCTCAGTCGTCTGCAAAAACACCAACTATATACGAAGCGATCTCAACACAATGGTGTTTCTAAAAAATTTTTGTTTAAAACATTTCTCATCACCAGCTTCTTATTCTCTCCTATAATGGTCAAAAATCGACTTATGCAGCATCTGAAATAATTAAGAATCACGTTATTGAATCAACAAATCAGATCTTTCCATTTCAGGTTGGCTTTTGGCACAACGAACACGTCTCAGACAAGATTTACATTTGCGTGCGGAGGATTCCTTTTTTAATCCACTTAGCTCCATTCTAAACATCATTTAATCATCAAATACTCATGGTGTCACTCTGAAAAGGCCATGCTAATAGAAGTGAAGCAGTGAAAGCAGGACACCCAGGGAGAGCCTCTGAAACGCTCAGCTGCTTTAAAGTGAGCACAGAGACTTTTTACGGCCACTTACAGGACAAGCCGGCACCATAATCAGAAAAAGTGTTGTTTTTAATCAGGTTTATTGGCCCTGGTGTGTCGAGGGCTCCCATTGGCCGGCCCCTCTGACTCATGGCGCTGTTGTGGTGTTGTGGTTACAGGCTGTCGCCTCCATGGGCGTGTTTGGTCGCGCTCAGGAAACCAGCCAGGCTTAAAGTCATTTAAAAAGTGAGTAAAACACTAAATGAGCTGAGCTCTCACAAACCGCTGCAGGCTGCCGATGGCTACTGGAGGAAGAGGAGGAAGGAACCCACTCACCTCTTCATCCACGCTGGGCTAACAGTGCAAGAAAAGGGAGCAAACGCTGCCGCCACCGAGCTCTGGTGCTCCAGCGATTTTGTGGCAGAGCTGTCTGCTTTAAAAAGGGCTGATCTGATTCATTCAGCTAGATGTTCACTATATAAGAACCGTTAGCTATCCGCCGGGTCTTCACTTGTTTACCTGCTCTCTGTGACAAACAGTGCTTTATATGGTGGTGGAGACGGTGGGATACGGTCCCTCTGAGGGTGGCAGGGGCACCATCGCCGCCACTCGCTATAAAAATACTTCATTGGGGGGTGGAGGCCTCAGCCGGAGGAGGGGAATCCCCCCGGTCCTCCAGCAGATCCCACCCTGCTCTGCAGAGACGTAAACAGGAGCTCCTCCAGCTCCTTGGGCCCGCCGCCGCTGTGGCAGGAAGTCCCTCAGCACGCTCATCCCCACAGCGGCGAGTGCGAAGCGGCGTCAGCAGCGCTGCAGACTCTGCCCTCCTCGGCAGGACTCCGGCCCGAGAGCAGAGCTGCCGGAGGCTCGGCCGCAGACCGGCGGCGGTGCCACTGCGGTCAGGCACCTCGGAGCAGAGCGGGACAAATGGCTCTTTAATTGCTTGTAAATGTGTGGCGGGCAGCGGCGGCGGCCTGCCCTGCAGACCAACTGTGAGGTTCAAACACGGTGACGTACCGTGAGGCTAATCCGCAGCTGAGGACATTTTTTTCTGACCAAACATAAAATTCACCTGAAACAGAAACATGTCCCTGAGCAGCGGCCATGTTTGTAGCTCCTCCTACATCTGTGTGCAGCATCAGCACCGATGTATGAGCAGCGCTAGCATTGACGGCAGCGTCAGCGGCGTCAGCGGCGAGGGTTCCACTGACTGAAGCGAGAACAGAACCAGCAGCAGCGTTAGCGCCAGCGCTAGCAGCTTGATCACGGCCTCCCTGCTGGTTCTACCTTCCCTCGGTTCCTAAAGAACAGGAAGGAGCCAGAGAAGGGCGGAGCCTCGCCAGAGTCACGTTTTTCCAGCGTGGACTCGGGGTTATGGCCTGCATGGCGTCATCACTGTCCTTTCCAGGGGGGCGGCGGCCACCTCGACCCCCCGACCCCCCTCCGCTGCCGCCCTGCCGCCATGTGTGAAGCGGGAGCCGCCGTCACACTGCGCTCATTCATGTGTGTGATGAATGCCGCGACCTCTGGGAGTTCTCCTTCCAAAACACCGGCCTGGCGCGGAGCTGCGGTGCGGCCGTTTCCCCGACACACTCCATAATTCAGCTAATTTGTCTGCACTTGTGTTTGAGAGCGTGAAGTCATGGCTGGACCCAGCACCTGCAAACGTTTTCTGGAGGATGGCGCCGATGCCAGTGCGACGGCGCTGCAGCACTTCCACGAGATGGGACGGGAATCAAACCTCTGACCACTGGATCGGAGAACAACCCACTACACTGCCCGGCCCTGATGTTCAGGTTGAAACGCAGCAATATTATTCATCGATGCAGATTTTCTCTGGTCGTTATCGAAGTGGTGACATCAAACAAGAAACAAACACAAAGCTCCAGCAGCGGAAACCCTCCAACTTCTCCACATTCTGTCACATTTCAAAAGTATTTAATGGCATTTTATGTGACAGACCAACAAGACATCTGACTTAAATGGGAAAAGGAGGAAAAATAATACATCGTTTTCAATTTTTGAAGTTTTTTAGGTTGTGTGCAGGCCCTTGAGTCAATAGTTTGTCATCCCCCTTTTACTCCAATCACAGCTGGGGGAGTGTTTCTACCAGACTTCCACACGGGCATTTTGGCCCATTAGTCTTTATAAAACAGCTCAAGCTCAGTCAGATTATCGTCCTGCTGCAAGGTGAATCTCCACCAGACTATCAAATCTTCTGCAGACTCTCATATGTTTTCCTCCCAGATCGCTGTACAGTATGTGACTCCATCCATCATCTCTTCATCTCCTGAGGAAAAGCATCCCTGCAGCATGATGCTGCCGCCACCAGATTCTCCCAGCAGTGTGGTCCAGACACCTTCTCCACTTCTCCCTGACCGGTCTGCCGTGTTCCTTGGTCTTCATGCATCATAAATGTTCTCTAATGAACCTGTGAGGCCTTCAAAGAACAGCTGGATTCATACTGAGAGGGCATTGCAAACAGGTGGACTCTATTTACTAACTAGCTGACTTTTGAAGTATTTTATTTCGGAGGAATAGATTGAAGTTGGATGAATATTTTTGCACGGCACACATTTCAGTTTTTTATTTGTGAAAAATTGGAAAACAACGCATCATGTCATTTTCCTTCCACTTCATTATTATGTGGTCTATCACATGAAATCTCAATGAAATGCATTCACATTTAAAGATGCAACGTGACAAAATGTGTAAAACGTCAAGGGGTTATGAATACTTTGTAAGCTGGAGTGATGCACTTGCAGGCACACTGGATGAAAGGTATTTTTCATTGTCTGGAAAGCAGAGTTTTAATGTTTTCTCCCGGCGTTGCTTTGTGAAGTGGTTAAACTTTAAGATGAGACGAAACGTGTGTGGAGAGAAAAGTGGAAATGAAAACTGTGTGTGGGCTTCGTTTTAACTGACGAACATCAGCTGCTTTCATTTAGAATAAACTGCTTCACACTCGATTAGCTCTCTCGGGTCTCCTCTCATCCCAAACATCCCAGAAATCAGCAGCATCCTTCACATCAGGCCCAACATCCCCAGCATGACGGAGATCAGCGACATCGCTACGGCCAATAAATGACATTAACCAACATAACTAACACCGCTGAAACCACTATCAACAACATCACTGAAATAACACTCCATCAGCATCAGCTGCACCAATATATGAACATAACCAGAGTCCGGAAAGTAATATATTACTGACCCAACACTGAACATAAAAAACCAGCAGCTGTAAACGAGTGAAGTTTCAGTACTGTAGCCCACGTGATGCTAATTAAAAATAAAAGTGTTCATATGGGCTTACCTTTCAAAAATCCTTTATTGGTTGAAAAAATACTCTGAAATGATTAACTCCCGCTTCTCTTGAAAGTCCAGTTTAGTTTGAGCTCAGGTAAATAATCCTTTATTCCAAAACCCTCAGGCTGATTGCTGCTAGCATGGTTGCTAGTCTGTTTCTTACTCTGCAGCTGTGCAGTAGCTCCAGACGGTCTGGACTCGCACGCGCCCCCTACCGCCAGGAAGCGGAACTGCAGGCCTCCCGTCCTGCGTCTGGAACGACTCCACAGAAAGTCAGGAAGCAGCGTATTTTAAAGCGTTTGAAAAATGTGATTGTCGACCTTCAGAGAGACAGTATCAATGAGAGACGCTCTCAGTGACAACAAGAAACCAAAACTACTGTACATACGAGTATTATGAATATATGGGGTTTGGTTTATAGTAGTTAATAAAACTGTGAAAAATATGTTATTACATAATATAATGTTATATTAAAAGTTCTTTTTTGGCTCAGGCACACAGACATTGCAATTAACACGAGAGTGAAAGCCTTTTTTGGAATATCAAAAACTGTTACCAATATAAACAATAAAGACTTTTTTTCTCGTTATAGTCCGTTTGCGGCCTCTCTGCATTGCTGCTGTTATAATTAGTACAACCACTAGAGGGCGATATAAACCTTCTGGCTCCAGTCGGTGCTTGTGATAGTGTCTCGCTGGACAGCACCATGTTTCGTCGGACGCCAGGCCTGACTGGGACCCGGGTGACTCGGAGGGTCTGGGTTCGGAGGCTCGGGGCAAACGATGGAGGGTGATCAGGTCTGGATCTCCTGGTTGCGGGAGCGCGGAGGAAAAAAGGAGGACGGGGCATCAGTAAATCCTCCCTGAGCTGCCTTCTGTTGGAGAAACGGTGACGCACAGCTTCCATGACGGCGCTGGCTTCACCGGCTGCCAGCCACCGGGAAATGAGACTAATTATTTCCTGAGTGGGAGTCAGAGTTTCTCTCTGCAGGACCGAGAGCTCAGATTGAAAAAAAAAAAAAAAACACCTGAGCGGTCCTGCAGGTACCGACACCCCGGGCCCAGACCCAGACCCAGACCCAGACCCAGACCCAGACCCAGACCCAGACCCAGACCCAGACCCCGGGCACGTCTGAAGTCTGAGCGTTCAGCCAGTGAAAATCGCCGCGGGACTTTCTCCGAGTTTCTCTCAACAATCAATCATAAACACAAGAAAACAACAATTTGTTGCAGCTCCAAGGTTGAATTTGACTTTTACTCCCAGAAGGAACGATTGTAAGAGTCAAACCAAAAAATAAATCATACTAATGTCAAAAATATATATCTTAAAGTCTCAAACTGAGCTCAGATTTAAATCTCCAGGTCAGAGCAGTTATCAATCATCACATGAACCAACAAGTTATCACAAGTATTATCAGGAAAATATCAAACTAACAATCAACCACAAACTGGAAAAAGAGCGAAAAAAAAAAAGTTTTTAGTGTGAGCAAAGAGCAAGTAAACTGAGAAGTAAAAGACTCAAACAGATGTGCAAATTAAAGACCAGGAATGACATAAACATCTGAATCTCACACAAAGAAAAACAAAAGTCAACAGACAGTCGGGACATTTCCGAGCAAAATTCATTCAAACAAGCAAGGTGAGCAAATCAACCTCCTAAAAAAATCACTGGAATGAGCCTGAAACAACCATGTAAAGACAGAAGACGCCAAACACGATTCAAATGAAAAGATTCAAACGGACCAATCAGAGCTCTTATACAGGATGAAGGAAGTTCTCTTAAATTGACAATAAATTAAAAAAAAGCTCCCTTAACAAGAAAACATCCAAAAGTCCTGCAAACACACTAAAGCTTTGTGAAAAGAAAAAGAAAAATATCAGGGGAAAAAAAGCCGATTATTAATTTTCACAAAGTACATTTCGTGACTCCACCATCAGAGTGCGTAGAAAAACACCACCTAGTGGCCCGGCATGCAAATTACAACTATTAGAAACTATTATTTCTCGCTTTCCAGAGTTTAGAGATATTTAGTGAGATGTGTTTCCGACCCTTGCTGTTTCAACGAGAGACACAATGAATGAGTGAGCCACAGAAACGTAGGAAGAGACGACAGAACTCTTCTTTTCTCTTCTGTTGAAAGTTTTTACTGGTTGCTTCTGTTCGGAGGAGGAATTACCAGACGATCAGTCTTCAGACGCAGCGTCTCAGTGATCAGCTGAGGACGCGGTGGAGCGTTTATGGAAACAGGAAACCAAGAAAACACACTAATATACGACGGGAGAAAAGTCATCAAAACGCAGACAGAGAAGCAACATTTGTGGCAAAGAGAAAAAGAAAAAACCCCACAAAACATGAAACAGAGCCACACACACGGGGCGGGACGCAAACACACATCCAGGAGTCATCAAAACACAGAAAGACTCACAAATTCTGAAGCGAGACCAGAGAGGAAAGGGGAACAGAGAGTGAAAAGCACCACATGAGAGGTTTGAGATACAGACGAGAACTCATAAACGAGGCAGAAGCTCTGATGAGAGCAGCTGCAGATGGTTTCCTGCAGACTTCAGGACTGAAGCAGTAAATCTGCAGCTCACATCTCCTGCCCTGCACCAGGTTCCGGCGAGTTCTCCTCATCGTCCTGCGGAGAGCCAAGGAGCTTCTCCCATCCTGCACTGCTTCAGGTGAAGCTTCAGCTGGCTGAAGGTCGAGTCAGGACTGGTAAATCCATGCTGCGGTGTGTAACAGATCCGCACTTCCGTGTTGTGAGTGTGTGGCTGTAAATCGCTTTAATGTCTGGAGGAGAGGAGCTGGATCAGCGTTTCTCCGTCTGCCGCTGATGGTTCGAACAGGTCCGGGGCTTCGTCTCGGCCCGCGGACAGTCAGGAACATCGCCAGCGTGAAATAAACCCGTGTTCTGCTCAGAAATCTTCTCGCTGAGAGGAGATTTAAACCACCGTCTTCACACTGGACCCAGGTAGAAGGTGCAGACCTCTGCAGATCACCGCGGGTCTCACCAGCGCCCCCTGCCTGCAGTCCGTATGGATGTCTGACTCCCATCTGTTGTGCGTTTTCTCGGCGTCTCTCCTCCGTCTTCCATTGTGAATCGCAGCCTTTGTTGTGTGGGTTTTCCGCCTCGCGCTCGCTCTCTTTCCATGAGTCACGGCGGAGCTCCGAGCCGAGATCCGGGCTCAGCGTCTCCTCAGACACACTCGTGTTTATGGTTTTCTCATCAATAAATGGCCCATTGTCTGCGGACGCCGCAGAGCAGTGTGGGCCGAGCGCCGCTTCTCGCTGTAAATTTTACTGTGTCGAGGACATTTGTTCAGAGAAATAATGTTTTTACAGTGGATTCAGGCCACAAGTCCACCGCTTTCTGCCTCACCGCGGCAAAACGGACAAATACTCCACATCTTTACAGCAGTGCAGCGGCTTTATTCCACGGCTCAGCGCTGCAGGTCTGGACAGCAGCTGAAGATCCGCCGCCGTATTTCAGATCAACTCTAATCTCTGCTTTAAATGAGTTAGGCCTCTTTGAAATCATCACCAGAAGTAATGCACCAGGGAATTAACGGTTCCTCGTAGGAAAAATACAGAGAGAACAAGCAAAAAGCTGCAAAGGCACAACAGAAAAATGCTGCTGATACATAAAAGAGCCACTAAAATTCAGTCTGACACTAAAAATCATTCCAGTTAACACACATTTTATAAAAGAAATCAAAGTTTGGAAGGTCTTGCTTCTCCCATCACGGAACAACACTGTGGAACTCTCTGCCCACTGGCTTAAAACTCCAGACTGACTTGAACACCTTCAACAGAGGTTTGAAACAGTGGCTGAAGTCAGGCCACAGCTGCACACATGGCAATGTATGAAATGCACATGATTTTTATTTAACGTGGACTTATTCTTATGTATGTAATTATGTTTAATTTGTTAAAAGCCTCCAATGGACTGGTGTTGAAAATTAGCAGTTCTGCTATAACACTGAAAACAATGCATCTGGTCTGTCCAATGCCTTTGTGAAGTCCATATCAAATAAATAAATAAAATAATAAAAAAAAAAAAAGAGAAAAGTTAATAATCACAGTCAACACTTGAAAAGATGCTCCCCTTCAAATTTCTGGAAAATTCATTAAAGTGAATGATTTCAAAAAGTGTTTAATGTTAAAATAACAACTGTATAAAATATTGTTTTAATAGCCACAAGATCAGGTCCTCAATCAGGTCCTCAGTGTCAAAGGCTGAGCTCAGAAGGCCAGGCAGAGATTAGTGCTCATTTTAACTGAACAACTGGGGAACAGAGCAGAACGCTGCTGACAAATATACAGTTGCTGAAAACCAAAATTCTGTTAAAAAACAATTTAAAACTCAGAACACAAGAAATCCAGAAAGTAACCAAGCCTGGAACACAAAGTGACTGACGAGACACAGCAGAAGGCCGAAACGTCCCGCTGTCAGCAGGCGAAACACATCAGGCAGAGAACGACAATCAGACAGGACGGGAGTCAAGAAGCAAGAGACGCAGGAACTTCACAACAACTTTTATTTCAACAGTTTATTTCTTTGATAATTATTTTCAATGTTTTTATTAACATTTTATATGTAGTTTCGCATGTTCACTAGCTGAACAAGGCGAGGCACAAATCAGGGATCTACTGTCGAGTCTCCATTTAACATTAAAATGTTATGTTGCTTTTTTTACATGAATTCTTTAAAAAAAGTACATTCTTTATTTTAAGAGCTGTCTCACATTTGAATAAAACCTGTATTTTAAAAATCATAAAAACGTGTGCTGCTGAGAAATGCATTTGGGACTTTTATTCCTCTAAATCTAACTTTTTTCTTGCGATGTTTAGAGTTAAAGCTCGGGTTGGCGATTTGAATGAGATCCATTTTTTTAAATACTGGTTAAAATGATCTTTATGACCCGATGGGAAGCAATTCATAGCGTGTTCTTAAAGTAGTTTGGAAAATATCCGCTATCTACAGCAGGAGTAAAACGGGAAAAACAACAACCAATCGTCTTGACGGGACACCTTTTTTTAAACCAATCAAATCCCTTCGCCGTTCGACCTGCCCCCTGCGCGTACATGTCAGTGGCATGCACTGACGCTGGTTCACTGCGCGTACAAGGACGGAGCGTCGTTGCAGAATGGCGGAGAAGAATGTTTGAGGGTTTACTTACCGGTGAGTGCGCCATAACTTGGCATAGTGCAAATAAAGAAAAACGAAAAAACGAAGCGCTGAGGACAGGTTACGCCAGGAACGCACTGGACGCGGAAGCGCCGCGCGCACTGCGCGCGCTGTGAACGTCTCCGCGTCTCCGCTCCCAACGGGAGCTCCTCCAATGGGGTGGGAGCTGGGCGGAGCCTTGGGGAGATGCTACATTCGTGCTACATGCTAGTTTTCCAAGATCGCCAACCCGAGCTTTAAGTTCGTGTTCTTCAGGGATTCTTTCTGATCTGTCTTCTTCTCTTGACCTTATCCTTCTGTATGTTTTGTTTCTCAATCTTCTTTAAGTTATGTCATTTATTCCTCGTAAATGCTTGCCTCTCCATATATTCAATTAAGTTTGGAGTTCCTCAGGGATTCGTTCTGGATCCCCATTGTTTTTATTGCAATAATTCTTTTTTATTTTGCTCTTTGCTTTTGTGATTTTTATATTTAAATACCTTTTTGCGTCTTTAGAAGCACAAATGAAGTTTGGAATTCCTCAGGGATCAGTTCTGAGTCCTCTTCTGTTCAGCTGATCACATCATCCTCAACGTTTCTTGTTGAGTTCTTGGTTTGGAAAAAAGCTGAATGAGTTTTAAACCGACTGCAGTCTGAGATTATCCGCGTGAACTTCTAGTTTGATTCCACAAATTGTTTTCTGCAGTGTGTGGAGCGTAAAAACAGCAGCAGAGGAGTTTCCAGCGGAGATCTGACGTTTGAGAGATGATGACCAAGACGCGGCTTACGGCCCACTGGGGACACGTTTCTGTGGAAAGTTCAGCCGATGAGCCGTCGGCTGTTTATCTTGTGGTGTCGGAGGAATATGTGGGCTCACGCTCTCCGCGGTCCCCCTCACCACATGTTAGCCCCGCTCGGGCTCTGGGTGTCAGACGGAGGGTCTGGTGGGGGTGGGGGGGATCTGGATCTGGATCCGGGCCTCGGAGCTCTGCCAGCAGAAGAAAAAATCCCCGTCTGCTTCAACTCGGCAGCATTTTCTCATAATTACATGGTGCGGAGCGGCGAGCAGACCGAGGCTGTGCAGCGAGCCGCCTCGGGCGTTGATTCACGCCGACGGGAAGAAGACCCGAACGCAACCCTGCCGGCTGGTTTACTGTCCAAGTCTGACGATCCTATTGTTCATTATGTTCATTGCATTTCTTGCATTTGCCTAATTCTAGTCTGAATCAGCTGAGAACACGCCGGTCCAGACAGACGTCAGTCTGGATCAGGGACGTCTGAGACGTAAATTGGCCGTGATGAACCATTAGACTTCAAAGACGCCACATCTTCTGTCAGAGAAATGCTCCTTCAACACATCTCTGTGTGTATTCACTCTATAGATCAGGCGTGTCTAAGACGTTTTAGATCAGGAGCCGCATTCAGCCCAGTTTCACCTCCAGTAGTGAGGAAGTGCCATAATAACATTTAAATTTAAATTATTATTTTGGCTCATACGTTAAAATGTGCGGAGAACAGGTTAGTTTGGACCAGATGCGTCAGTCTAGAACCGTCTGATCCAGAAAGTTTGGCTCTATGGATCCATCTCTATAAAGCGACTGAACGCCAGTGAGGAACACAACTCAGATCTGTGAAAAACAGAGACGTTTTATTCTAAGGTGAGACGAAAAGTTCAGGCTGAGTGCTGCTGTGACTCTGCAGGATCTGCAGGGCGGCTGCAGCAGGCCTTCCTCCTCCTCCTCCTCCTCCTCCTCCTCAGCAGACGCAGACGTTCTAAAAATAAAGACGGCCCTTTTCTTTTTTTTTAAAGCGTGTGGCTTTTAATGGCAGCGTGTAAAAATGTGCTGTGTGTTAACAGCTCGGCTGAGGCGAACCGACGACATGCCTCCTCCACCTCAAAACAAACGAGGAGGCGGCGCCACGGAGCGCGAGGCGGCGCCACGGAGCGCGAGGCTTCGCCGCTCCTCGGCTTTGATCTGCAGGGCGGCGCCACCGGCCAGCGCCGCCGAAAACACCCCGAAAACAAGAGCCGGGATTAAAGATGAACCAATGAGCTGAAGTTCAACAGAGGGGAGACACAGAGAAACCAGCAATGAAACATTAAAGTAGAAACACTTTCAGAGCATTTTATTGTTCGATTCTATTCTCGTCTCGTCCATAATGTCTCAGTCCACAAACTCAGAGTCCAGGTCGCGAACATTGGAGCCGAGAGTCTTTGAAACTTGAAGGCCTGAGTTGAGAATGGCTCAGAACAGGTTTCTGCAACCTTCATGACCAAGTCCAGCCGTTCTGGAGCCGTAAAGAACATTTAACCTTTAAAATGAGGCGAATGCAGCTCAGGAAGCTTCATTATAGTTTTGATTCACAAACAAAAATCCATCTTATGAAGTGTTCATGAAATTAGGGTTCAGAGTAGTGAACATATTATTAAATTTAACCTATTTTTCTACTTGAATTTAACAGTTTTGCCCTTATTTTCAAGTATTTTCATGGATAATTTTGAAATTTTGCCATTTTTCACCATTTTATCTCCTTTTAGGCAGTTTTGCATGCTTTTTTCCAGCCATGTATGTTTTTTGTTTTTTTTAGCATTCTATCACTTTTTTCCCCATTTCTTGTGGTTTTACCTATTTTTCCCAATTTGACTTTATTTGAATCCCTTCTGAACTGAGAGTGACGGATCATTTTGAATAGCATTAATATAAATAAGTTAAATATTGATTCACGTTTCACATTGTGAAAGCTTCGTGGAGCCGCTACAGAGGGACTGAAGAGCCACATGAGGCTCCAGAGCCGCAGGTTGAACACCCCTGGTTGAGAATGTCCGTCAGTTCAGTCATTTCCACTGTGGGGGACAAATGAGGGACAAATCAGTCCAGGAGAGGATGGACTGAAGTTTGGACTGAAGTGTGTACTGCAGTTAGTGGAGAGTGACAGGCAGGTATCCCATCAGCCCCTGCAGGAGGGAATCCAGCCGTGACGTGACCGTGACGTGGAGCTGCAGGGTTTCCTCGGCGCTGACGCAGGACCTGAAGGCCAGGCGTCTATTTCTGATGTCCCCTCGTCTAAATATACCGACGCTGCCTCGGCTTTCCTCCTGGAGCGAGAAAAAAGAAAAACAACACAACGGTATTTCGCCCACACGGCATTGTCCACGGAGGTTCTCTACGAGAGGATCCCATCGAACCGTGACGTAGAGCTGCAGGGTTTCCTCAACGCTGACGCAGGACCTGAAGACCGGGCGTCTATTTCTGATGTCCCCTCTTCTAAATATACAGACCAGTGATTCCTTCTGAAACACCGAGTGAAATGAGAGAGCCGCGTTTGTCCAGCGGCCGCCCACGCCCGCAGCCACAAGCCGCCGAAAAAGAAAAGAAAAGGGCAACACACTGCTGCAAAACCCAAAACAGAGAAGAGCATCACACTGAGGAACGCAGGGAAAGCAGGGAGCTGAGACGCCGTCCCTTCCTGCGAAGCTTCCTGACTCAGAGTGGAACTGCAGAGCTGCGGCTCTGAACTCCGCTCAATTACTAAACCACGGCTGTGGGTTTGCAGCTGTTTCAGGCCTCAAATACACAACAAGCCACAAGAGTGGACTCCAAGGTCTGACACGAGTCACAGGCACTGCTGCCGCTCAATACAGCAACCGCAGGGCGAACACACAAGAAACCTGCAAATGCAGAGAAAAAATATCAGCACAGGCAGAAAAATACAAGATGAGAGTGTCAGAGGAGGAAGTGGCGAGGCCCGCGGCCTCCAGTCGCCTCCCTCGCTGTGTAGAGAAGACGTCCAGAGAGACGCCTGCAGGGCCCTCTGTCCTCCCTTCACCTTCAAACCAGCCGACGCTCCCTCTAATTCACCCGACCGCCTGGCGGAGCGGCGCTCCAGCCCTGTAAACACGCCTCTGACTCAGGAGAAGCGTGTTTTAATCACCGTAAACACACGTAGTCGTTTGAATTCGTCCTCGTCAGCAGGATTTGGGTCGCGTGTCGCAGTGTGGCAGCGGGCAGGAAGCACTGCAGTGCGTCTCTGCGTTTGGCTCCAGGCTGGTGTGGAGTTTGCATGTTTCTCCAGCGGCTGTTACGATGCTGCAGCTTTTTCCCTCCATGGCGATGGACTGCGGCTGCTGTCGTTCATGGAGGGGTCCAGTCAGTGGATTATTTATTTATTTGGCATGGATGGCTGGAAGGACAGCGTGCCAAATGCAGCCACATGATCAGAAAATTCTCAGTTCTCAAAGTTCAGCGTCAAAATTTAACCAGAACAAAATTCAGTTTGAAAGAAATCATACGGAACGCAGAAGTGACCTTTATAAACGTCGCTCACGCTCAAAACAGAGCCTGGACGTGGCGGACTCCACTTCCTACGCCAATGAATACATAAAATAAAGTCTGAACGTCTGGGTTTGAAAAAATTAACTTGACGTGAGAAAGAATGCACCGCCACGCCATCTTTATCCCTGCTGCAGGAAACGCTGTGTTTACATGTCAGCGTTCTACCTGAATAAACGCTGTTGTTATATTCTGTACATACTTGTTTCTCATGTTGCACTAATGCTGCCAGACAATGTCTTTTCTTTCTCTTTATTCTGATAATGTGTCATGTTATACTGTTATTGCTGTATAATGGAAAACATCATTCAATATGTTAGGATATATTTTCCCCATATGGATATTTTCCCCATATAGATTTATTATTTCATTATTATTTCATCATCATATCATTCTTCTGCCTCCTTCTACACCACAAGCACTTCTGTTTCACTCTCCGATTAATTTTCCGTGTCTTCTCGGCACCGATTGATCGTAGGCGTCCACTGATCAGCAGGTACTTTGCATTGACCAAATATGGTAGAAAGTGGGCGTGTCCAGGGCGGAGCATAAAGAGAATCCACCTGCACAGCTTTCTGAGCTGGAAGAGGGAAAAGGGCGTCCAGGTGAGCGTACGCCAGTTTTATAAATCTGACCTTTTTTGGCGTAAGTCGATTTCTGGTTTAGGGCAAACGTCAACTTTTAGTACAAATCCTCTGCCACAGTTTTCTCAAAGAGGCCCCTGATATGATCACTCTGCATGATTAAACACACACACACACACACACACACACACACACACACACAGTACAAATATGTGGGCTAGTTACACAGTCACATATTTGAGATACTTTAATGTTATTCAGTATTTTGAATTCCTCCACATTTCAAAAGTAAAAACTTCGACCTTAGTGTTGTAAAATAAGCTTCCCAAACTGAACTTTTTAGTATTTTCAGACTCACAGTTTTAACATTTTTTAACTTTACCCACCGCTGTTATTCAGTGTCACACAAAGCACGACTGAAGACAAGTCTTGTTCCAGTCTTCGTCTTCTTCTTGTCTCACATTTGAGACTTTGAGGAAAAAACTCGGGACTGAAGCCCAAAGCGCCGCTCCCTGTCCGCCGATGACCTCAGCCGCAATAGACTCCGCCCCCTCTGACTCTAAAGTCCTCCAGTAAGCCGCTCTTTTCTTCTCCTCATATCTGTAGGACAGCTGTGAACACTATAATCCGCCAGCTTGTTGTCTGTTAAACCCACCAAAACATGTCAGAAACCCGTCTGCAAACACCGAAACAAACCAGAAGAAAGCAACAAAAAAAGTGGAAAACTACAGAAAAGTAACCAAAAACAAGTAAAACCCGGCGAGCTTTGAGTCGAGCTTCGGCTTATTTTCTCTCGCTTTATGACTCAGAAGTTATGAAGCTCAGAACGCTGCAGGCTTTATTTCCCAATAACTCAACACCGACACTTTCATCTCCTTCGGCACACTTGAGTCTGCGCCGATCCCTGGATACTCTCTATACTACTGCACACACACACACACACACACACACACACACACACACACACACCGTCCCTTCCTTCAGGATCTCGCTCAGAAGATCCCAACTTAAAGCAGCCCGAACTCACACACATAACGGTGACTATCAGCTGTTGAAATCAAACCAGTTTTGCTTATCTTTAGTCTGGTTTCAATGCCAGTGCATCCCAATTTTCTCCTCTTTTTATTTGTCAAATACTCAAACCAGGACCGCAGGAAAGTTCCTCCTCTGAGTCTGGTTCTGTTTTTTGAAAACGTCCCGTGGAAATGGGACAAAACAGAACGTTTTGAAACGCTGCCACTGCGCAGCAGGCGGTGGGAAACAGTTCTCGCATGAAGCAATCAACGACAATGGAGACCTGCAGAGAGGCAAGAATAAACTCAAAATGTTTGAAAATTAAAGTGAAAATAAATTGAGGTCTAAAAAAGCTGCATAAAGCCAAAGATTTATTTGTCAAGGTCAACGTTGTTCTATGAAAATTCTAAGCAAATTTAGTGTTTCTGCTCCTGATAACTCTAGAATAGCTGTGAACTCCAGCGAAAACTTCTTAGAGAGAAGCATAAAGTTGCTTCAAAGATTCAAAATAACCACAAAGAGACGCAAAGCAACAACACACACACAGAGGATATCTACAAAAAAAGAAAGATGATCTGCAGAGGGACTCTCAGGATGTTTTGTTCTGGTTCAGTTTGCAGATAATTTGACTCAGAAACGTTCTGTGGTTCACCTGAAGACACACTCTCACCTGTGCAGGTAACCTCTTCAGCTCCGAGGAGACACGCCCAGAGTCACACGCCGCGGAGGGGAACCACCCGGCCGCCAGACGGAGCCTCTGATGTTTGGGGTGCGTTTGTTTCGCTCGCCGTGGCGTCTGCGCAGAGCGGGTAATGACAAGGCGCAGCTGCTCCTGACGTCTCAGGTGAAGTTAGACAGAGAGAAAGAGCTTTGTTCAGCGGAGGCTTAGCGGAGCAGGGCCGGGGGGGGGGGTGTTATGGAAGGCTTCATTCACTAATGCCCCTCACCACAGCTCTGATTTGTGCCCACATGAAGAGGTGTAATTACTCTCAGGGTGTGGACAGGCGTCAGCCCGTGGCCCACTTTCACCTGCGAGATGGCGTTGTGTAACAGCAAGTCGGAATGACGAAGTCACGGCGGGAGCTGGAGTGTGTGGGGAATTCCTACTCATCCGGACTCTTCCACCGCGAACCTCGGTCCATCTGAGCTTCTGTCCCATCGGAGGTGCTGACATCAGATCAGACCTCAGCGCATGATGAGAATGTGAATTTAAACCTGTTACATTCGACCAGAAATAAACTCTTTCACAATTAACACAAAGCAGTGTTGCACGTCGGCACTTTCACTGTCATGACTCAACATTTTTACTGAGAAACTTTTTCCTTGATCAGCCCCACGACGGATCGACGATGTAGAGCAAGAAGAGCAAGGCTTTTTTTTTTTACAGCAGTGGCTTTACACTCTGAGTTTTTCCTCTAAAAAGGTTCTTTTAACCTCATTGGCTCTCACATGTTTCATCTCCCAGCATAACCTTTCCAGAGTGGCTTTCCACACTATTGGCGTGTGCGTGTGCTTGTGCACGCACATGCACACGCACACAGTTAGTCTTGTTTCCACTGTAGCTACTCACTGTTCTGGGCTCCGTCTGTTCTTGTGAATGTAGTCCAGTGTGTGTGTGTGTGTGTGTGTGTGTGTGTGTGTGTGTGAGGTGGCACTGGACTGTAAGTCATGTTCCTGTGTTGAGCTGTCGTCAAACATCGCGCGGAGCACTGATGAATTATGGGGGATAAGTGGAGGGAGACGGAGAGTGACCACAGACCAAAACCACCGAGGTCATAAAAACTCTGCGAGGCAAGAAATGACACACACACACTCACTCACACACACACTGATTTTACATGAACCCAAAAATCACTTAATCCAAATTCAATCTAACTATAAACTCAACCTAATCCGACTGAATGTAGTCGGACCTGAATTTAATGAACGGTAGAGCGGAGTGTCATCGGCATAGCAGTGCAACTGTGGACTGTAGTCATGGAAACTATGGCCAAGGGGGAGCAGACAGGATGGGACCGAGGACAGAGCCCTGGGGGACGCCCGCCACCGAGAGGGGAGACAGCTGTGACGACTTTGACTGAACGAACGGAGTGTCGGATGAAGAGGGAGATAGAGAGTCACATCGAGGAAGAGGAGGATGGATGGAAGTCCAGAGTCGGACAGTCAGGTTGTAGGAGTTGGAGCCTAACAAAGCCTGAATTTAACCTCTGATCTTTACTTAACTTCAAGTTAACCCTTTACAAATGTAAGTTAACCGAAGTTGAATTCAGCTTAACTATGATTCCCACCTAAACCTATAACTATGATCTTAATCTAAACCAAATTTATTCTAATCTGAATTTAACCTGACAATGACCCTGGACTCTGAGGTGAAGAGTTCATGGTGTGATGTCCCGCCATTGTTCAACCTGTTCTCTCAGCTATGCAAGGACCTGTGTGTGTGTGTGTGTGTGTGTGTGTGTGTGTGTGTGTGTGTGTGTGTGGTCCCCTCCCCACCCCTGCTTACCTCTCCCACCAATCGGCAGGCAGCATTCCCCCCTCATGCTGTAATGTGTGTTTTGGGTGTCTGCGGGGCCTGATGGGTGTTTGTGTACCAACACACAGCGGGACCAGATCCAGGCTCACCGTCATCAGTTCAGATCCAGACGTGAGGTCAGCACACAGCGCCAGCCCTTCAAAATAAAAGCTGCTTCACGCCTGTGGCGTATCTCTAACCAGCAGGGGGCCGGAATACAAAATGCAAATGCTAAAATACAACGAAATGTTTCCGTTTTCACTTGACGTTGTTGTTATGTAAAGTGGGCCGGAGTTACAGAGGTTGTTTCTCTATGTTCACACTGTTAAATGAATTAAACGCCAACATTTTTTGATTTCTTTGACTTTTCTCACCCCCAGAAAACGACCTGAACGCTGCAGCCGTTTGTGGGTCTGGACTGTGAGAGCGGACCCGGTCCTGGAGCTCAGCTCAGCAGACTGGGTGGGTTTTTATGCAGTGAAAATCTGACTGAAGATTCTGAAGCATTTCCTCCCGAGCGTGTTGGTCTGCAGAGAGGGAAGAAGAAGAAGAAGAAGAAGAAGAAGAAGGGGGAAAAAAAGAAGCTTGTTGACAGAAGAGGCTGCTGGGAGAAAATATCACAGCTCTGAAAATAACTGCACACCGAGGGAGCGCCCATTAATTTTTCCACACCAACTCTGAACAAAACTTTCCAGGAATTATGTAATTTCATGTCAAGGCCCACAGAAAGCTTCGGTCTGCACACTGCCCCCTGATGGAGGAGGACTGAAACTGCAGGAAGGGAAACTGCTGCCGAATGATAATAATGGAAGTGATAATTCAACCTCCAGATATGGTTATTATTTATAACGAAAAAAAAATCCAGGAAAACGCTTAATGAGAAAATATAGTGTTATATCATCGCCATCAGTATTATAGAGTATTTTTTCCACGTGCAAAAGTTTCCGTTAGTTTTCACACATGATGAAAATAAAGCATTAAAAAAGAGAGTTCAGAAGAAATTCTTGGGGTTTTTTTGTGTGTGTTTACTAATCTTTGAAAAATGAAGTTAATTAGTCAGAATATTACATGAGTCTGTAAACACTGTGGGCCAAAAAAAAAACTTATTATAAGGTGAATCTGAAACTAGTCAAACACTGAGTTAAACTCTTTCAAAGTGTTTTAGAGATATTTGACTTCACTTGATAGGATCAGCATTTGGAAATCTGTGCATGTGTGTGTGTGTGTGTGTGTGTGTGTGTGTGTGTGTGTGTGTGTGTGTGTGTGTGTGTGTGTGTGTGTGTGTGTGTGCGTGTGTGTGTGAACTGGATGTGATGACACGCAGTTTGGTCCCGACGGGCTCAGTTCAAACAAACAGGTGAAGCTGCTGTCTTTAAATAGAGGCCCTCCGTCTGGGACGCACATGCTTCACCTCTGGCCGCGGTAAAAATAGAAGCAGCGGCTTCTCCTGCTGTGTGACAGATGTCCCGGCGGCCTGGAGAGGCGAGGACGCTTCCAGAGGCCGGGACATCTGGAGGCCGGAGAGCGACCCAAGGTGGAACTTCCCTCAGGTTCAACTTCACTCGTATCAGATCGATGTGAACTTTCACAAAAAGCGGATCCGCTCTGTTTTCTGCAGCGGTTCGGTGTTTTCTTTGGAAAAGTCTCTGTCTTCCTGTTGAGTCTTCCTCCTTCAGGAATCCTCCCAACATGTGGAAGACGGTGAACTGCAGCAGAGGAATTTTCCAGAACTGCAGCGTCCCAACATGTTTCACACCTCCATTTATTTTGAAAAGACTCATCAGGAAGTGTGAGTCCAAACAATCATTCATCTCTCTCTCCCTCTCACACAGACACACACACACACACACACACACACACACTATTTATTTTATATCAAACTCATAATGAATTTCACACTCAAACTGTTCATTTGAATGATCTGTGTGACGGCCCCATAGAGTTTCACGGTGTGTGTGTGTGTGTGTGTGTGTGTGTGTGTGTGTGTGTGTGTGTGTGCGCACGTACGTGTGCGTCTGAGGGTTTGGGCGGAGTCTGAATGGACTCAGAGATACAGATCAGGAGGATCTGTTGAAATGTGTCCATCTGCAGCTCAGATAGCATCTGGATCTGAACGGCGGCTTATCTCCGGGCCGCCGCCCGGCGTTGATGTATAAGATCAATAGGGGAACGCCCGCTGGGTCAACACCCGGCCCCGGGGCCTCCTGGGGCCCGGGCCCGGGCCCTCGCTGCGTGACGGTGAGCCTGTGGTGTTTGGCAGCCGGCGTTTATTGGTTCGGGGAGTGTGTGTTGTTATAAGGATGAGAGATGAAGAGCGAGCGAGGAATAAAGACAAACACACTTTTATTTCCTTCAGAGATGCTCGGGATCGATTGATCTCCGCCGCCGAGTCACACCTTCACCCTCAACCCTGACTTCACTCTGAGATCTGGCAGGTTCCGCTCCACTCACTGAAAACATGTTTTTCTTCAGTTAAACTCCCTTTAAAATTCTTTTTCCAACATGAGCTTATTCAGACTAACAGCATAAATTATGATATCTTCAGGAAAATGTTTTTGTGTTAGAACAGAAGTGAACAGAGAGACTAAACTTACTATTTGAGGAGGCGTTCAGCAGCGTAGGGACCGGATCCCGGACCAGCTGCTAGACCTGTTCCTGTTGGTATGTAATGGACTTCAAACCCAGTCTAAATAAACCCTGGTTACCCACAATGCCACAGCTCTGACACCTCCTCAGCTTGTGATTCCTGGGAATGTTCTTTTCCGTCCTCCTGGAAGTTTCCGGAGCCGCGATCAGACGTTCAGGTGGAGGAAGAGAGAGCTGTGAAAAACACTCACATCTGCTTCAGACACACACACACACACACACACACACACACACACACACACACACACACACACACACACACTTCAAACAGTAGGGACATTTATAAAGGTGGGAATCTAAACTCCCATCGCTTTCATTCATCATGATGGTGATTTGATGAATGATTAACCAACCAACCTCTCTCTCTCTCTCTCTCTCTCTCTCTCTCTCTCTCTCTCTCTCTCTCTCTCTCTCTCTCTCTCTCTCTCTCTCCACCTGTCACCTCTGAGCTCCAGGTGAAGAAAGCAGCTCTAAAACTACAAACAGCTGGAATCAGCTGATCAGAGTGTGAGAGGGGAACGAACCGGGACACCTGCAGGGTGCGGGACGGGGCGTCTGGCCACCCAGCGTTTCTTCACCCCCAAGAAACACAAACGCCTTAATTCCCCTCACCTGTGTGGAAGCGGCTGAGTCGACCTGGAGCAGCGGAGCTGCTCGGAGGGGAGGCTGGGCCGGCTGGCGTCCGGCGGTCAGAGGGTGCAGCTGCTCCCTGGGAGGCTGCAGACCTCGGGGTGTTTACCGCTGCGTGTCAGGTTGGAGTGGCGAGACCACCGCAGAGCGCCAGGTTCTGACATCACCCCCCCGAATCCCAGCATTCATGAGAGAAGCCCCGCCCCTCGGCCCTGAGTCACTGCAGTCATTATGGAGCCCAGACGGCCTGACCTCCTTTTTCCAATTCACCTCTGCAGGACGACGGGCCTACAGGGGCCACACGGGGCCACATGGGGGCCACACGGGGCCACACGGGGGCCACACGGGGCCACATGGGGGCCACACGGGGCCACACTGGGCCACATGGGGGCCACACGGGGCCACATGGGGGCCACACGGGGCCACACGGGGCCACACGGGGCCACATGGGGGCCACACGGGGCCACACGGGGGCCACACGGGGCCACATGGGGGCCACACGGGGCCACACGGGGCCACACGGGGGCCATGCAGGGGGCCCTGCAGGGACCCTGTTTGCGTGTTTCTGAAGTGAGACCATTTTGTGAATGAAAGCCGGATTCTCTCTTCAGAGACCAACCGACTCAGGAGGACTGAGCTGCTTGAACAGTGTGAGAGTTTGAAACTGATGTCGGAGCTCTCAGCTGCGGCACAAAGGCCGAGCCCGCACATGAATACGTCCTTTATGGAGACACTGGCTCTTTATGGACGCACGCAGCAGATACTGATCCTCGGCAGAGGAAATGTTTGCCTTGGCCCGGCTGGAAGCGGTTCCCTCCCTCTTCCTCCTGCCCCGGCAGCCTCCCGGGGAACGGCCCGGAGACCCCCGAGGACCCGGGCCGGCCGGATGCAGAGAAATGTTCCTCGCTGGAAGGAAAGGGAGGCTTCAAAGGCGGCCGACGGCGCGAGGATTACGAAGTGTGGAGAGAGTGACCACACGCAGCCGCTGAACAAACACACTCACTTCATTCTCCACTTAAAACAGCGGCCGCGACAGGGATTATTACTCTGTGTACCTTTCTCTCTAATGGCTCTCATGCAGCGGAGCAGTGGTGCAGTGGGAAGGCCCGCAGAGCTGCCGTCTTATCGCTCATCTGCTCCCCAAAGCCGGAGGTTAGAAAACATTGGCTGGAGGTGTTTCTTTATAATCCCTCTCCATGTTCAGGAGCCCGTTTTCCCATCGCACCCCATCACTCTGATCGCCTCAGATGAAAATCAGAACACCTGCAGAAAAAACTGAAAGAGGACAATACGGACAACTGGCAAAGAAACCCCCCAAACACTGAGCATCTGTTGCCATGGCGACTCACTTCCTGCTGTTGGCAAACACTTGAATCATGTGGTTTTATAGTGTTCAGTTTCTGAAGTATGCACAGGTGATGGGCTTACACAGTATTGACAGACTGTGGCTTTATAAAGGACTCCAGGTTTCTAAAGTGTTAACAGACAATGGTTTTACTAAGTGGTGACAGATGATGATTTTATTAATTCAATTTAATTCCAGAAAGAGAGAGAGAGAGCGCTCTGACGACAGGAGGAAGACAGAGTAAATGACTGGAGACTGAGAGAGGAGATCAACTGGCTTTTAAGAGCTTTATTAGTTAGGAGAAGAGTTTTAAGCCATGAAGAGAAGTTGTGATCCCTGCTGCTGGTTCCTGTCAGTGATCTGCAGCACAAAAAATAATAAATGCATAGATCAGTTTCTCAGGCGATAGCTTTATTAAAGTGTTGATAGACCTCCCATGCACTTACATGGGACTTTTTATTTTATCTCTATAAATCTGAAAAAAAAGCCTAATTCTGCTCTGAAATCGCCTGAAAACTTTATTCAGAAATAAGAATCGGAACAGACCGGCGGGTTTATTCTCCTTTGGAAGCGGAATTATGCTAATTAAACGCGACTTCATCCTGGTCGTTCTGCGCATGCTCCGCCGTGATGATGACGCAATATTCCAAGATGGCGGCCCGCGGTCCGCGTTTCGACTCGTATGGAGACGATTTGTTTAAGAAGGTAGTTTTAGGAGAATTGGATATAAAGAAACGAGCGGATGGACGGGCGCTTAACAGCGCTGGATATTTTCAAAGCTGCAGCGTCAAAGGTAATCGAGGAAGAAAGATGAGAAAAACGCTGTTTACTTCCGGGAGACGTCACTACGTCACAGCCGCCTTGTCCAATCAGAACGCTTCACAGACCCCGGCGTTTAATCCTTCGTTTTTCCCATGTAAACACGAAGCTCCTGAATATAATTCTGAATTACTTAATTCAGAATAAACTAATTAATAATTAAAGACACCCTGTAACCACGCTCTTTGTTGTTTTGTAAAACCTGTTTTTTGTCGGAAGAACATAGTTGATATTAATGCAACGACTGTTTCTCAGTAGTGTCCATGCAGTGGTTTTCAGTATGGAGTATTCATGATCTGTCTTTTTGAATGTTTTCACTTCAGTACAGATTGAACAGGGGTGTCGCTGTTGTCATTATTCTCAAATGGTGATCTTTGTTTCCGCTGTTTTTCAGCAGCTCCCTGCTTTCCGCCTCACAGGTTCATTAACTCCGCTCCTCCTGTCAGACACGGGAACCATCGGGCCCTGCTCTGGTATATTGGAGTTTGATGAAGCTGATTTGTGATTCCGTCTCCTCTCTGGGCCCCCGGCTCTCTGCTGGAGTTAATTCAGAGGTGAAGGATGGAGCGGCGAGAGCAGCAGCGGCAGCAGCTTTTTCAGATCCTTCCCGCCTCGGAGCGTTCGCTGTGTCATCACTTTGTGCTAAAGCTCTGTTTCGCCGGCCGGGCCCGTCCAAGCACCTGGAACCGCTTCAAGGACTCTGGGGTGGTTCTCCAAAACCAACAAACACAGCAGCTCTTAGGTGAGCGCTCCAAATGTTCATCAGCCTGATAGGTTAAGGACATCCTAGCCTGTGGTCCACACCCAGATCATCTGGGCTGCCCTCTGGGCTTTCCTTTGGACCCGCAGATCCTCAGCAGATTGTCCAAATTGGCCTCATTTGAGCAGCGGGGAGGCGCAGAGCACTGACATCACTCCGCTTCCACTGCCTGTTGGCTGGAAAAGCAGATAAACGTCAACAAACAGATGCTGGGAGACAATTTTACTCTGCTCTCATTATCTGGGAAACAAAACAGGATCCAAGTCCGGGATCAGGCGCAGAGTCCTCCCGTTTCTGCCGAGAGCAGAGAAAATGCTTTTCTGCTCCTCTCTGAGCTGCTTCTCATTACGTGATGGTTCTGTTTAAAGTAATCTCCAAATGACCGGGGATGAAGATCAAAGTCAAAATCGCGAGAATCGAGGAATCTCAGCAAAATGTTGAGAAATAGTTCAAAATTCCAACGATGCTTCATCGTTATTAGAGCCGCCTGGTTTTTCCTGCAATTGAACGTAATTTTGTGTTTTCTGACGTCTCGGATTATTCCGCTGCGTATGTGTTGTTTTCCGTCTTATTTTGGTTCCACCGAGTTATTTTGTGTCGATCCGTCAAGTTTTCATGTGGCTGAATCTCATTCTGGCTTTTCAGTCCATCACAGGACAAAGAGAGACCGTCACGCTGTAGGCTGGAGTCTGACTGCAGCAGTTTGATGATTGGCTTCTTTACTGAAGAGTTGGTTCCAGCTACAGTCGAGCTCCAGGTTTAAAGTGTGTGTGACGCATTGTTTTGGCTCAGCCACAGACTCGGGACCGGAGGCTCACGGGTTCAGTTCCCACGGCGTTCCTGAGCAAGACCCTTGACCCCCATCAGCTCCCTGGAGTGCCGTAAAACCAATGCCCATTACGGCCCAATAAGTATGGAAAAAAGGATTAGTTTAGAGTAGCAGCACACAATATTGATCCAGTCTTTATTGATAACTTACAATTGTTCATTGTCAAATGAACCATCTCCATTATCTCCAAACGAATAAGTCAGATTCCGATGTTTGCTCCTTCAGGGCCTCAGACGGTCTGCGATGAGTTTGTTTCAGATCAGTTTAATCAGCAGGAGGAACGATCAAGAGGCAAACTAAACGTTCTCACGCCGGGTTTGTTTGGCGAGCTTCGCTGCAGATGAGCTGAGACGAGAAGATTGAAAGAAAATAGAGAAGTTAGCTGTGATGAGAAACGGTTGTTTTCGCGGTGTGCCGCCTCCTCCTCCGCTCCACCTCGCCTCTGACGCTCTGTATCGCAGACCGGGCCTCCACAGTCAGCTGGATGCTCGCTTATGCAAATCTGAGAAGCCGACGCTCATTCCTGAGCATTAACTGCCCCGAACCCGGGCGCTGGCTCGTCTGAACGCTCCGCAGTGCCCCAGTTCTCCGGCGGGAGGGCAGACGGCGGGCCGGGCAGCAGCCTCTCTGTGGTTTCTGGGCAGAAAATGATTTTACATTGTTGGTTAACCACAACATGAAAGCTCCACACGTGTGATTCAGTCTGAACTGCAGCCTGTAATGAACTGTGGAGCCACAGGCAAACACCGGGCAGCTCATCTGAAGGGGCATGAGGGGAAAGAAATACCCCGAACGCGGTAAAATACCTTATTGTGGATCCTGGCTTCTGATGGTTTAAGTGTTATTGAACCAAAATTTGTCAGTAAATTTGTATATTTTCTTTGAAATGAGCACAAAGTTGAAATGTTGTCACTTCATTGAAAAAGTTAAAACCCCAGAAGTTTGGATCCGGGTGATCTGGATCAATCTGAAGCTTTTCTTTGAACCTTGAGACGTGTTTAGGTTGTTTCTGTCGTTTCGATCTGGACTGCGTGATCCGGTTTGCCGACGTACCTGAGATCTTGGCCCAGCAGCTGAAAGCGAGCCGAGTCTTTGCGCTCAGCGCTGTGATCACACAGATGTGAAGGTGTGTCCCGCTGCTGTGTAAATAAGCCCCGATCTGGACCGCGGCCAGCGGCGCTGGATGTGCTGAGTCCGGGACTCGGGGCTCCTGCGGGGCCGGTCCGAAGGTCTGGAGCTCATTACAGGAGCTAAACCCCTCTAAAGCTGATCGGAGCTCCCAGCCCACCAGATCGGCCCAGAAACCCTCAAAAACACCTGCAAACACAAACACAGAGTGCTGAGCGATCCACAAACCAGCGGAGACTCGCGGCCAGCAGCGTCCAACCAGCAACTCGCCAAGCATCGACAACACCACACCAGTCTGGTTCAGTTTCAGTCCTCATCACCGGTTAGCTGGTTGATTTGTTTTAATATTTCAGTCTCACCTGAGGCGGCTCTGATGGCCCGAGGGTTTGATCGTCTGAGGGTCTGCATGAAGCGTCCGATGGAAGCACTTTCCCACAGTATCGGCGGCAGCTTCTGTCAACAGGTGGGGATTGGAGGTAAATCCCGAGGCCTTTGTTGTAGCGCTGGTATGCGCTGACATCTGGACGGGCGGAGGAGGGCCCGGTGGGCTCGGACCACCGCTCGGCTCCCACGGGTCTTTAGGCCAACAGCAGGTGCAGATGCAGTGAATCCTGTAACAACAAACACTCAGATCTTCCTCCTCTTCCCGATGGGCCCCGATCAGCTGTCTGGACAAAGACTCCATTAGAGTTTGAAGTTCGAGCTTTAATATGTGAAAATAAAACAATCAGTGAAATTGAGTGAGAAGAAAATAAAACTTGTCAGTATTCAGTGGTTCAGTGTGTTTTGGGTTCTTCCTCGGTTGACCTGCAGACTTCTGCTGTTTTCTCTAATGACTTCATCTCGGCCTCTTAAACACACGCCGACATTTGTTCCTGGGCGACACGGCTCATCACAAAGCCACCTGCAGCCGTGTTTTCAGAGGAAAAACACCTCCACACCGGCCCATTCATCAACACCCGGCTAATTTTAGCCCAGCCTGACATCATGGCCGCCCGGCTCCGCCAGGCGAACCCTCACCTTCAGGACCAGCGTTTCCCACAGTCACAGTGGAACCGACGGTTTCTGCTGCTTTCATTTACCCACAAGTGATAAAGATTCCTCAACTTTACAGCAGTTAAATCTCCAGGTCTTCAAGTTTTGTAGACTAAACTGAAGGTCTGAAGGGTTTCTGTTGGGACGGTTCATCTTATTTTCAAGTCTCTGTGTTTCAGATGTTGAAATCTGAGATTTGGAGAACTGCAGTGAAGATCGGGGTTTTATGATGTTTCCCAGGCTGAATGTTGGTTGAGGCTCAAGTTTAAGGGTTTTGAGTTGAAGATGGGTAAGGTTTGAGGTAGGTTCAGGGTGGGTGGGTTTGAGACGGTGAGATTCAGGATGTTGGGTCTTTTGGTTTGGAAAGGTGGGCTTAGAACAGAGACTTGGTTTGTCAAAGATGGCGGATGAACTGGTTCTGTAGATTTGTACGGTGTTGAGTCTTTTGAGACTTTGGGGGTCCGTACAGAGCTCCGGTCTGCTGTGGTCCAGGTTTTCAGCTGCTGGACTACAGAGTGAAGACATTAATTGCTGCAGTTTTTTTTTATCAGATTTCTTATTTGCTTCAATCAGCGTCTGCAGCTTCCATCGTCCGTAGATGAAATATTTGGAATTCTGACTCCGCCTGCGTTCTGATTGGCTGCTGCGGTTCCCGGCGCCCCCCTCCCCCTGCCTTCCGCCCCAATCAGCGGACGGGACCGGGCCCCTGCTGATGATTACGCTCTTCGGGTTCCACCTGGTTCTGATTTGTTGGCCACAGACGCTCTTTTGTGCTTCGTCCTCTCCGCTTTTATTTCCTTTAACATGGAGGTAAAAGGCTGCTAATTGGGAGCCACTTTACCCCCCAGCCCCCGCCCCAGCCCCCCCTCGTTATGACGGGGTTAATGGCTTTAGCGCCGGGGCTCTTTTCACGGGTCCCGCTGCTTCTGCGGGGCCTCAGAGCCAATTACAGTAATCAGAGCCGGGCCAGCGGCCACATGTGGCGCTTCAGGTGGAAATGGATCCGAGGAGGTTCTCCGCTGCAGAATGACTCCTTGTTCCTCCGCCGGCCTCCCCGCAGCACGTCCCGTCAGCCGGGAACTCTGGGAAGACTCCCGCCTCCCTCCGGCGCTCCCCGGGAAGCCCCACGCGTTTATCTTCAGGCCGCAGTGGAGGTCAGAGGTCAGAGGTCAGCTCACAGGCAGAGCGCTACAGCATCTGTGCAGGAGAGCAGCTGGAGAACCAATCAGAGGCGACCAGGAGAGGTCAGAGGGGCATCTGAACCCCAGCAGGGGGCGGAGGGGGGGCAGCTCATCTATGTATCAGAATTTAATGCAGAGTTCTGAATAAAATCACTTCCTGCAGTCAGGACAAGAATCACAAAGTTCACACCGTTTCACTCGGAATAACAGACTCAAAAGACGAGCCGCTAAAACCACGAGGAGGATCTGGAAACTGTTTTATCAGAGTCAAAACTTTAGACCGAAAAAATATAAAGCGTCGTTTGAAAGCTGTGATTATTTTTTTTAATGTAAATTTGTTACCTACAAATGAAGTAGCCTCCTAACAAGCTGCGTTTTGTGTCAGTTTTAGTGAATTTATACAATTTCTTGGAAATTTAGAAATGTCATCAATAAAACTCTTACTGTGATGGCTCGTGATCGAAATGACAAAAAATGTTTTGAAGTCTTAATAAAATGCTGAACTTACGTCTTAAATCAAAATGAGTATTTGTGGACTGAAAGGTCATTTCTTGGTTTACAAAAACAAAAGTCATTCAAAACTACTGATGTTTCACATCTGAACCTTGACCTTTACCTCGTGTCTGTCACTCACTGCCTGTTGGATTATTTGTTAAATGTAAATTGAATTCTCAGACGAACTGGACTTCAGACTGATGGAAGAGATTTCGGAGCTCTTTCATTGTCGGACAGCGCCTCCCTGTGGCCACATGCTGCACTGCAGTACAATTTACCCAGCAGCCCCTGCAGTGTCACCTCGTTAAAATCACCATCCGTTCAGGTTTTTACTGTGCAGACACTCTCCATCCACAGAAATGTTTTGTGTTAAGATAGAAATGTGACAGTGTGGTGAAGGTCAGAGGAACGAAACGATGCAGTAACTCTATCAAAGACGGATCTGAGTTCTGTTGGATGAAAACCGAGGGGCAGCTCTGAACTCGGCCTCAGCTGAAAGCGGTTAAATCGGACCTGAGCTCACGCTGACGTCCATCATGAACGGCCAGAAGAAGCAGTTCTGGAAACGCCGTGTGAATTTAAACTGCGTTCAGCTGCTAAAGAGATCAGAACGAGAACATCCGATTCCCTCCGCTGTCCCAGAACTCCTCACTCTCTGCAGTGAATGAAAGCAGTCCGACGCAGAGCAGTTAGCTTTAGCGGTGGAGCCACAACACTCCCCCACGTTAGCCTCACAGCTGCTAGCTTACTGCGACACGTTGACCGTTAGTTTGAGGTTTGGACAGAGAGCCGTCTCCGTGCGTCTGTTTGGATTCCTTTATTTTTTCGCGCTCAGAGTGAAAACGTACTAAACGTGCTAATAGAAGGTGTTTGGTCTCTTGGTGGTGAAGCGCGGTTTGTGCTGGCGGCGCAGGACCCGGTGAGGCAGTGGGAACTTGATCTTGGAGTCCTGGAAGAAGAAGAAACCAGAGGTGAGACGTTTGCGGACACGGATGGAAAATTAGAAAAGCAGCGCATGTCGCCAGGTTCAGAACCGCCGGGTTTAAAGATGGAGGCTTTAAACCAGAAGAGGACTCTGGCTGTTGGTGTGGCGGGTTTATGATCCAGAACTGCCGGAGGCGGCGGCAGTCCGGAGAGAGCCCCGCCCACTGCCGAGCGGCGCCGACACTCACGTGGAACTGCTTGATGGCGGGTCTGCGGCACTTGCTGGCGGCGATGACCTGGACCTTCATGATCTGGATGGAGTGAGCGCGAGCGCGATGGCGAGCTCCCATGTCACGATCTGAAACACGCCAGGAGACCAGATCAAACGCCGTTCTGACAGAGCGGCCACACTTTCAACAGAAGAGCTGAGGACCAGAGCGAGGTCTACAACCAGTCCTTAAACCAAGTGCAAATCTACAAGCTGGAATAGACCAGAACCAGAACCAGAACCAGAACCAAGCCCACACTGAATACGTTTGAAAAGACTCCAGAAAGTTGAGAATCCGGACCGGCCCGACCGGCAGCCCCCCCGCGGCTCTGGACACTCACAGCACTGCGTGACGGCTCCAGACGTGGTCAGGTCTCGGTACTCGCGGTACATGTTGTGGGTGCCGCTGCGAGAGTCGTAACGCAGCCAGATGCCGAAGTTCTTCACCTTCAGAGGCGTCTTCTCGTGGACCTGCAGGGAATCGAACACAGCCCAGCGTCACGCTGCAGCACTGATCCACGGGAGGAAGACGGAACCAGTCCCACAGGACACCCACCAGGCCGCAGTACACCGTCTCGCCGGACGCCTTCTTCATCTTCCTCAGCTGAGAGACGAAGTACCAGAAGCGGGACTTGGCCACCACGTGGTTCGGAGCGAAGATCCTCATCCTGTACAGAGGCGGGGTGGGGTTCTTGGCAGAGGGCAGCAGACGCCCGATGACTTTATACTCCCGAAGCTGCACACACACGAAGAAGTCACCATTAGGAGGCAGACAGTGACAAACAGGAAGGAAGCTTCAGGAAGACCGAGTGTGGACCCTCGAATTCACTTTCAGAGGCACGGCAGCAGCAGAGAAAGGCGACGAGGGTCGTTTCTGTTCGCAGGCCTGACAAGATCCCACCACCAGCAGGGTGAGGCCTTTGGGTTAGGCTGCAGAGCTCGTACACACACACACACCCCCCTGAACCATTGCTTCACATGAAACAGGTCATTTGGAGTTGTATTTCCTCCCACTTCACTTTAGTCACAGTAACTTAAATCATTTCAACTTTTCTGCAGAATCACTTGATGCATGCATTAAACTTAATCTGCTGTAGCACTTTAAATCTCCATTAATCAGGCCTTCCTCTTTTGATCAGCTTTGAAATTAATTGGCATAAAAGGTAGCACAGAAATAAAAATGACAGCAAAATGAAATGTTGACATTTAAAGTCACTGTTGTAAATAGTACTTAAGTGCAAATTATTTTCACATTACGTTTAATGCAATGTGTGTTGACTTTAAGATTTATGACCAATTTATGGTTGAAAAGAACTCAAAAGGCTAATTTAATTCAGTAAGACAGCCATACGTTCCTTAGGAACATCCATAAACATGATTTTTATCTGTTCTATCAACTTTTTCCATTAGAACTGAGTTTACTGACGCACATTCACAATCTAAATGAAATAATGAGCCGACCTCAGGTTATAACCCACATTCGAGTCGCATCAGAAAGCATCTATAATTTCTGTGCACATCTGGATTATTACTTTTGTTCTCTAAATTGATTCTCGTATCGATCTGGCTTCGATATTCACGTAGATGTCGCACATTAGCGGCTAACGCTAGCTTCACTGGAAGCTCAGGCAGCTCCGGAAACGTTTTCATTACTTACAGACAGATAAACTCAGATTTTCATCTCGTTTGTAAGCTTTTGAGGCTGCTGCTCTAAACCAGACACTTTATATTTTCAGACAGGAGCTGGAGTCAAGTCTCCGTGGTCCACATGGTGCCGCGGACGCCATGTTGTAGCCGCAACCGCATCGGCACTAAAACTCCTCAAAATCAGGCCGTAGCCTCAACCTTTCAGGACTTTGTCCACACGAAACGGAAGAACTCTGCGTTATTTAGTTCAATCTGGCCTGTTCGGCCGTCTGGGGTCGGTTGGTAACAGAAAAAGACGGATTTTACGTACTGTGCCGGACGCCTTCATGGTGTCTCGCTCACTGCCACAAGAAAAGAGGAAGTAGTAGGGCGGAGCTTCCGGTCATCAAACAGACCGGGATGACAGGAGGCGGGGTTTCCGGGATGCGCTGGTTCAGAACTCCTAACTAAAAAACTATTATTTAAGATTGATTTCAATTGTAAAGTAAAATATTGATACTTACGAGTACAGCTACTGATTAGATATTAGGACAAATGATTGATAGTTCGTTCGGCATCCTTAAATTTAAAAATAAGTGTGATTCCCGGAAATTCGACTTAGTTTGTTCAGAGGAATTTGTTTTAGAAAGTAGAGAGTTACGATATTAATCTCAACCTGGGAAATTCCGGTGCTGCAACAGCATCAGTTAAAACAGCAGCAACAACAACAAATGATTTCCAGTGTCTCAGCAAGATCTGTCTTCCAATCATTATCACAGTCTGTGTCCATTCCGTCATTGCATTGGATAAGTTCAACAATACCTTCGCGTGTCCAAGTACATACAATGCCAGACAAAAATCAAACCATGGATGAGTTACCTGTACAATGTAATTATGTGTCCTCAGCCAAAACACCTGAATTTGAGGGCCACACCACAGCACATGAATTAAGGTTGTTTGCATTTCCAGCACAGAGGTGAATCTAATAAACCCATTCTAAGTAATCTGATTGGTGTCCAGTAGAAACAGTGTAGTATTTTCGAATTGCATCAATCTTACTCTAAGATCTCTGGATAAAGGCCCAACCCCCTTTTTCTACAGGTTGTTGAAGTTTACCAAGATGCAGTCATGGATGTTTACCACTCCAAATGAAATCTTTGCAAATAAGTTCAAATTTCTTGAAGTAACTCAGAGGGATCTGTAAGTGAAGAGAATGCAGCAAGCAGTTAAGTCTTGGGATAGCATTTATTTTAAGGACATTAACCTCACCCCACAGAGATAAAGTCACTGATGACCAGTGTTTTACATCTATCAAAATTTTTTGCAGCAGTGGTTCAAAATTCACCTGAATGAGATCATCCAAATGAGGGGGAAACAGAATGCCAAGATATTTTAAACCCTGTCTGGGCCAGAGGAAATAGCCTGATTGAAACAGAGCAGTGGGACAAAACTTAATCAATGGAAGAGCCTCAGATTTTGCCCAATTAACTTTGTACCCTGAAAATGTGGAAAAACAGTTAATTAAATCTAGCAGTGAAGGGACAGATACCTCAGGATTGGATGCAAAGATCAAGGTATCGTCTGCGTAGAGCGTCAATTTATGGTTAATCCCATCGATATCAATTCCGTGAAAGTTCTTATCTTGCTGAATCGCTGCTGCCAAAATATATAAATTAAGCAGAAAATTCTATGCAATGAAGACTATACGCACATATTCATACACATACAGATACCCACATACACACACCCATATATGTACACATGCATATACACACGTATATACACACCTGCACATGCATACATACACAATAAGTACAAACCAAAGAGTAAAAGATTAAAAATATGAGAAATGCGTTGAACACACACACACACACACACACACACACACACACACACACACACACTAACATGAAGTAATCTCTACATCAGCTTTACTTTCACATCATAAAGTCAGCAACAAAAGCTTGCAAAACTTGTATAATTGCATTTGATTGCAATCAATATCAAACACACTTGCCTTCAAGAAGGCCGGAGTCAGTTTCGAAGGCATATTGCAGCATATTTCATTGTCACTTTGGATTTAAGGCTCATTAAAAGTCATTTTGTTTACATTGGGGTAGAGATGTCATGAGTGGAGCGTACCAACCACTGTTTTAGAAAATCGGCCTTTTTCTTGGCCTTAATGGGTTACTGCACGTTTTGTTTGATGCAGGATTTGTCCTGCATTGACACAGTAGCCTTGACTTTTCAGTTTATTATTTTCCTGGATTTGAAGCTCTGTTTATTGTCAGGAATATTCCTCCAAGTCAGCTCCTTAAACTCATCAGTGGCTGTTATGTTTGGTTGTAATGCCAAATTTTGACCACCAGATGGAGCATGAGCTCCATGGTGCTGAAAAAACTCCATGGTTGGAGCCCAGCTCCAACTTCCTGGCATTGTCAAATGAAGAACATTTAAGAGAAAAAAAAATCTTTCATTGGTTTTATCAAGCTCATTTTAACACCAAAGTGCTCCATACTCCAGATAATCCCTCTTGTTCTTTGCTTGTCTTGATGATGAAGTGTCTTCACAGCTCCAGCTTCAACAAACACCAAGCTTTGATGTCACCTGAACAGTGATTACAGTGTGGAGAGTAAATGACAGAGAGCAGTTATGATAAACATCGCTCCTCAAAATATCACAAAATTTTCCAAAAATAAGAATGTTTTAGGCCTATGTCAGCATCTATGAGTAGCCTCAGTCAAACTGAGCGTAGACTGCTGTTCGAGGCTGATAACAGTCCTTTGACTATATTCTCAGCAGACTGCAAGAATATCTTAGTGAGAGATAGTAATAAACTCTTCACAACATTACACATTCACCAAAGGAGCTTCACTTAAGGAGAAGACGGAGGTGTAATGTTAACCCTAAAAACACAACTGAAAAAAAGTTGAATTTTTTTTGTTGCTGTTGTTTTTCTGCCTAAAAGAAAAAAGAAAAAGAAAAGAAAAAAAAGACTCGCTTAGTAGAATATGAATATGTCAGATAAAACCTTAAAAAAGGAATAGATTATCATGATTAAGCACGTAAAAAATAATTATCATGAATTTGAAATAATATTATTGAACGGAAATAATGAAAAGAAAACTGTACAGTGATTTCAAATACTGGTTCAAATACTGGCAAATAATGGAATATTTGTAGTATTGGATGTTTGGTTCTTCAGTGACATTACTTATATAGTTTTTGGATGGTATTCTGTTTGTTACGATTACTTTTTTTTAATTCCTTCATTGTTTTGACGAATTAACCCATTTATTTATTGTTTTTATGCCTTTCTTTCCGTTACTTATTGGGCCGGTGTTACGGATAAATTGGTTTCCCTATTAACTGGTGACAGAAATTAGCATTTGTTGTTGCTGCTCGTGACAACAGATATTCAAAAACCCGTCATAAATATGTAGCTGTCGTGGCAAATCGCATTTAAGATAAAATTCCGACGTGTCTTACATCTTGTGAATCGGAATAGGAACTACGGGCGTTCAAGGTGGTCACCAGATAACAAGGAAACTAATTAATCCGAAACACCGCCTCCCCGGATGAACCTCTTCCCGGTTGAGCCCCTTCCCCTCCCGCTGTGACCCGGATGCGATCGAGGCGGACACGCCGCACCGACATGCGACAGCTCGGCTCTGCTGGCATCGCGGCGACTCGGTGACGGACCGACGGGACGGAGATCACCGGACCATCGGGCTCTTTTCTCTAAGGTGAGCCGGTCCGCCGGGTGTCGGGGTCCCGCCGCGGGAGCTCGACCCGCCGCGTTGGCAGCTCCGCCGGTGAGGAGGCGACCGGGGCAGGCAGCGTCACCGGGCCGAGATAAACCGGGATAAAAACACCGTTAACCCGCCCGCCCGTCTCACGCACTGCGAACCAACCGCTCCCGGCGACTACGGTCCCCGCAGCGGGGCTTTAACCGAGGGAGGCGCTCCTCCGGCGGCTGAAGCTAGCGGCTAGCCGCTGCGGCTACGTGATGTCGGGGTGAAGTTGTTAGCAGGCAGCGCTAACTCCGTGAGGAGAGGCTCGACCCGGGGCGCCGCCGCTCGGAACACTCCGAACAGCTGACGAACCGGGAGAGAGTCCCGGGAGAGTTTTAGGCCGTAAATCGGTGAACGGAAGTTTTAGTTGATGACACCGCGTTGCATCATGTGGCTGTCAGTGTCTGCATCGTGTTCCCATCAGTCACATGGATCTGGGCTTAAACCCGATCAGACCTGGGTTTAAACCCGATCAGACCTGGGCTTAAACCCGATCAAGACCTGGGTTTAAGCCCGATTCAGACCTGGGTTAAAGCCTGATTCAGACCTGGGTTTAAGCCTGATTCAGATCTCGGTTTAAGCCTGATTCAGACCTGGTTTAAACCTGATTCAGATCTCGGTTTAAACCTGATCCAGACCTGGGTTTAAACCTGATTCAGACCTGGGTTTAAACCTGATTCAGACCTGGGTTTAAACCTGATCAGACCTGGGTTTAAACCTGATCAGACCTGGGTTTAAACCTGATCCAGACCTGGGTTTAAACCTGATTCAGACCTGAGTTTAAACCTGATTCAGACCTGGGTTTAAACCCGATTAAGACCGGAATTTAAATTTGATTGAGACCTGGATTTAAACTCGTTTCAGATCTGGATTTAAACTTGATTCAAATCTGGATCTCCACCTGATTCAGACCTGGATTTAAATCCGAGTCAGATCTGGATTTAAACCCATTTCAGATCTGGATCTCCACCTGATTCAGATCTGGATTTAAACCTGATTCGGTCCCAGCTCTGCACCGGTTTTGAACCCGGACCAGCTCTTGATTCAGACCTGAATATAAACTAGGAGCAAACCTGAGTGACACCTAGATTTAACCCTGTTTCAGACTTGGGTTTAGATTGGGTTTAACCCTGTTTCAGATCTGGATCTAACCTTGGTTTCAGACTTGGGTGTAAACCAGGTTGAGGTCTGTAGTCAAACCTGATTCTAACTCTTTAGTTAGTCGTGGATTCAAACTGGGTTCAACCCGGTTTCAGTCTGTCAGGAGAATAATGTGTTGAACTCGTTGAGTATTTTGGATTTGCTTTTTATTATGCTAACGTTGATCATAAGGTTTTTGTGCTTTGCGATTGTTCCTCCAAACAACAGTGTTATTTCTCTTGCCCCTAATTCACACTGACTGTGTGTGTGTGTGTGTGTGTGTGTGTGTGTGTGTGTGTGTGTGTGTGTGTGTGTGTGTGTGTGTGTGTGTGTGTGTCCAGATGAGAGAAGGCTGGCTGGCAGCTCCAGAGAGGACTAAAGCAGCCTGGGAGGAAAGCTAACCCACGAATGGCCTGCCAGTCTGTCGCTGCCATCATGGACGAGCAGGCCCTGCTGGGGCTCAACCCGAACGCCGACGCCCTCTACAGGGAGCGGGTGAGCCTGTGTGTGTGTGTGTGTGTGTGTGTCAGCGGGCCTCAGGTGCGCCGTGCTAACGCCCAGTGTGTGTGTTCCCAGGCCATGGTTTACTTCGAGCAGCTGAAGGAGTCCCAGGATGCCTGGGAGGTGTGTGCCGAGGCGCTGGCCAAGGGCGTCTACAGGTGAGGCTCTCGCCGCCGCCGCCGCCGTCAGCGTGTCCCGCAGAGAGGTGACCGGCGGTCTGCTGTGTTTCAGTGACGACCACGTGAAGTTCTTCTGCCTGCAGGTGTTGGAGCATCAGGTGAAGTACAGGTGAGGATGATGATGATGAGGAAGAGTGTGAGGTGATGAAGTTGCTGCGGTGTTTCAGCCGGTGTGTGTGTGTGTGTGTGTGTGTGTGTGTGTGTTGCAGACATGCGGCCCTGACTGCAGGCCAGCAGCAGCTGATCAGAGAGACTCTGATGAAGTGGCTCCAGTGTCAGGTAGGAAGGATCTGCTCAGGACCGATCACTGATCACCGGATCGACTGATCCGGGCTTTATTTTCAACATGTGCAGGAAAACCAAGCTTCCTCAGACGCGTTCACAGTCTGAGAGGGGAAGAATGTCACTGTTTTCATAATTCACTTTACATCCTGAAACAAACCCAAAAAGATGTAAAACTGGTTGGAATGTAGCCAGAGAGCTGAACGGATTAGTTGAATACAGAATAACATCATCTGCCGTAAGATTAACTTTGTGTCGTCTGACTCTTTTACCCCTTTATCTCTGAATCCCGCCTGATTAACTCAGCCGAAGGCTCCATGTAACGAACAGGCCGGGCTAGACCTGTTCAGGGGAAATCCAGGGACATTCGAGAACTCGATACTGGATGAAAGTGTTTCTACTGCAGATAGACCTCATATAGATTAACATCGAAGTTTTTGAAGGTTTCGTTTATTTGTTTTGGATTGTGGGTAATACATCCATTCATTTTCAATTTGATTGTTTTTAAACTTTCCTCCCTGTTTAACTGCCGAGGAGGACTTTATGAGCTTTTTCCCAGTTCACAGCACCTTTGTTTTGTTCTCAAAATATTCTT